>NC_064639.1:377930838-378233868 GCF_023864345.2 Schistocerca serialis cubense
CCGCTTTCTTGAAGAATAGCAGCACAGCAAATCTGCACTCTTCAGTAACGACTCACTTTGCGAGAGTTCCGTGAAAACTTAATTACGTATATGAGACGATCAAAAAGTTTCCATTTGAGGGCGTTGCTGCAACGTATATAAAACGCAGCAAGATTCCGATGCGGGTATGTCAGTGTCGGCATTTAGGCAAGGGATCAGTATGGAAATCGCGTCTTTCCGGCATGCTTGTAGCAAATGTGGAAACGTAAAATGTGGCGATACTATTCCCAAATGCGACGAAACAGGACCATAGTGCTGTTACTCATTTCTTGGCTACCGAAAGACAAACACCGGTGGACATCCATCGGAGAACGAAGAACGTATGGGGCAGCATTTCTGTCGAAATATACTGTATTCGAACATTAGGAAGTACCTCGAAGAAAACGATTTATTAACACATAGTCAGAAAATATCGTTCTTTAGAAACACAACTAGCTCCTTATACTCATGAAGTAATGAGTGCTTATCGACAGGGTATGTCAAATTGATTCCATATTTTTAGATTTCCAGAAGGCTTTCGACACCGTTCCTCACAACCGTCTTCCAACCAAACGGCGTGCCTATGGAATATCACCTCAGTTGTGCGACTGGATTCATAATTTCCTATCAGAAAGGTCACAGGTCGTAGTAATAGACGAAAAGTCATCGAGTAAAACAAAAGTAATATCGGGCGCTCCTCAAGGAACGACATAGGAGACAATCTGTGTAGCCTGTAACGCCGGAAATGCATATCCTCCTATTTCCATCTGTTGTACTATAATTTTTTTCCTTGTTTTGTTACCTCAATATATGAAATTTCTGTGTCTTTATATATTGTAATTGTTTTACTATTTGTATATATATATATTTATGCATTTATGTCGATGTATAATTGGTTTGTTTCGTAAATATTATTTGTATTTTTACGCTGGGTCTTGCCTAGGGAAAACTGCTATTGAACGATTACATCGGTAGGTCGTGTGAAGAATCGAAGTGTGTAGGATCTTTGGTAGTGTTAACTCTGCCGCGTGGAGCGCGGGCTGGGGAGGGAGAGTCTGGCTGGAGTAGCGAGTGGAGCAGGTGTGTTGTGTGAAGCTCCCGCGAGTTGCCGCGCTTTCGGGGTTTGGCAGCATGTAATTGCGCTCGACTTGCGATGATAGTTTCTGACATGGTGTCGCGGACGGGAAGCATTAGCAGGCGCACATCAAGAGCCCGTTTTGTCTGGTGACCGTGTCGAGAAGAAGGCGCCAACATCCAGCTTCTGCAACAGCGACGGCCGACAATGAGTGACTGTCGCCACCTCCTCGATCGACGGCTTCAAACCTTTAATCAACCAACAAGGAAGACTAAAAGCACGTAAAGTTTCAGAACTGTATGGCAGACCTCAGCTTTTCAAATTGTTCCATTTGCCTCGCAAAATTACAGCAACTTAGCATGAACCCTTGTTGCTCATTGTCCCAATTGCATTTCCAAGCAGGGTCCCTTCCTTTTCCGAAATGAACCCGAGTGTCGTTGAAATTCAAACGCCAGCATTAAAATAATATAATTAGATTTCACTGCTTTAATTTCAAAGTTCATAGCCGGCTACAATATTTAGGTTACACGAGCACAAATTAAGAGTGCGAGTTTTGTTAGCATATTTTAGCTTACCTGTGACTGCAGCTCAGCTTGGTACGTACTAAATTTTACTATTGTTAATTGTTCAGAATCATTTAATTCAAGTTCAAAGTTAAATCTCTTATTTCTAAATTGCGTAGATTCAAGTAGCTTTTGAAATGATTGTTGAGGTAGTCCAAGACTAACCGAATTTTACTGAATGTCGATGTGCTTCAGAAAGAAAGCTCACTATTAACTTCAGTCACTAAATTAACTTTCGATTTTCCAGTTTTATTAATTCTTTTGCTAAATTAAGTCAGAGTGTAGCGAAATTTATTGCTTCTGACAAACTTTCAGTTTTCACACTACACGTGTCAACCTTCAGTTGCCACGCTTCTAGTGCTAATTATATGTGTAATTACCTTTCTTTTTCAGTTACTATAGTAATCGTCCTTAGGACTGGCGGCCGTAATTTCCCCCAAATCTCAAATATCTAATTACCGCTAGTTAATTGTTAACGTAACGGCCACACATTTACTTTCTTCATTAACTTTACCCCTTTTCAAAATTAATTTCCACCAGTTTCATTTGCATTTTTCCTTTCATTTAGATGTAACCCTTTCCTCCCTCTTTAGCGACAGATTAACTTCGGTGACGATTGCTTTTCCCAAATTTCCATTAGGTACACGCGGTTTAATTTTTCACTGTCATTAAGGTCGATAAGTGAGGGGGAGGTTACACGTGGCGACATGGTGACAGGACAATCTTCGGATTTGAGGTTGTTCTGGACACGAATTTTGAATGTTGCAAATCTCGTAACGAAGTACTGGTTACGTACAGGCCGTTACGTCAGCGAGAATAAGTAGTGGGAGTAATCCTAATTATATTTGAGATATGGCATTTATATTGAAAATTATTAAAATGAGTGAAGGCAACAATTACCAAAATTTGGTAGACTTGGATACGGAACAATCGGTCGAACAGTGGGAAACGCGCACCGCGGTACCCATTGTTCAGGGGCAGGCGGCGAACATGAAAGACGCGACCGCCGAAACGCAACAAAGAGCAGAAATTGAATTCCAAACATTAGAAAATGTTTCGGAATCGGAAGTGAAAATCAAATCTGAATCCCTTGATGACGAATACGGGGGGAAAATTAAAGAGGAAGCCGCTGCGGAAGTAAAACCGGTAGTTTCCGGGAATTTAACTGATTTATTGAATGTTTTGATTAACGAAATCAAGAGTCAATCGGCCAAGCAAGAAGATCAGGCTGCCAAGCAAGAAGCTCAGTCTGAAAAATTTGAACGGATGCTAGACAATCAGAACAAAGCTATTAACGTTGTTATCAACAATGTTGGAGTTGTTAACACAAAAGTTGATAAAATCAAAGAAGATATTGTTGTAATTAATACCGAAATCGGTAATCTTAAACAGGAAATGATAGGCGTTCAGGCGGAAATTGCGAGCATAAATACTCGTTTTAATTCTGAAATTAGCAGAATCTAGAAAAGTGTACGAGAACCAGTTGCTCCGATCATCGAGAATAAGGTGACGGAACAAATTCAATTAGTGAGAAAAGAGGATCAACAGAAGGTGGAAACTTTAAAGGCTTTAGTATCCGAAGTAGATACCAAAGTGACGAACCAGGCGAACCAGGCGAACCTGCGAAGAGAAAAAGAGGGAAGTGGAAACGCTTGCGACAACCACTTGCCAAGTGATTACGAGGGTGTCGGAATTAGAAAGGAAACTTGATGAAAAACAGAGCTATGTGCCAATCTGTGCACATAGTTCGGAGTTGTTGACGAAAGAGGAGCGGTTCGACCCCTTGAAAAAAGGCGGGATACAGCCGACGGATTTCATTAAAAACTGTGAAAGAGTTTTACCCAGATCATGGACTAATGAGAGAAAAATTAATGCGGTTATTGATGTGTTGGCTGGTGATGCCAAGCGTTGGGGCTTAAACCTCAACATTACGAACCTGACTTTTGACGAGTTTAAAAATTTGTTTCTGGCTGAATACTGGTCAGAGCAGAAACAGCAAGGTGTCTGGCGCGAATTTGTCGTATCGAGGCCTTTCGATGCGAATTCGCGCGGCTCGATGAAGGAGTTTTGTGAGGGCTGGATCCGCAATTGGAATATTTGCGTGATCGCCGCACAGAATCCGAAATAGTCTGGGAACTCTACAAAAAGCTTCCAGATGATACAAAACGCTACGTAGGAAGCAATTACAGGACAATCAATGATTTCCTGGAAAGAGTTGAGGACGAGGACAATTGGCGCAATAATCGCGACAGTGGTAGAGGCCGTGGTAACAACAATGGGTACCACAGCAACCACAACAACGATAACCACGGGAATAATGCATACCGCAACCATGGCAGCAATAACAATAATGGTTCGGACCGTAATAACAATCGGTACAGTGCAAATAATAACAGGAATGACGGAAACCAGTATCATACTAGCGTGATACGGGCTGCGCAGAATAGTAATAACGCCAGAGGGTGTGATCAGCCGCCTCAGCAGCATCCGGGGAGCGTATCTGCTGGGACGAGACAGGGAAACCATTAGCCGCGCCGGTGAGGGGCCGACCGGGCGTGGAGAAATTTTGGCGGCCCAATAACAGTGGGAAACCGAGGTGTCGTCGTTATGAAAAGTCCGTATGGAATAATCAACGGCGGGAGAGTGTGCCAGTGTTAGGAGAAAGGAGTGCGCCCACTAGTAGTAGATCAGCTGTAGACACGGCAGTAGAAAATACATTCACTGTCAGTGAGAACAATGTAAGTAGTGTTCCGGAAATAGATTATAAAGTGGCAGCTGTAACACCCACAGCAGAACTGGAGATTGAGTTTAAGAATGATTCGCAATTGTTGAGAGAAGATCAGATGTCGGATAACACGTCCGTCATCGAGCAAGGGGATGCAGAGAGGGATGAGGTCTGGTTAAGGCAGTTCGGTCGCTTATACGACGAACTGAGAGATTATAGGGGTCTGTATGGGAGAAGTTTTTATGGGGAGCGCGTGCAGGATTTGCCGCGTCTCGTCCCGCAGGAAGATAGTGTTTGTGAAATGATAGAAAGTTCTGGCCCTAACCGGCAGACTTTACTAGAAATAGTTGATGTTAATGGGGAGCACGAGCAAGATTCGTCGTGTCTCGTCCCACAAGAGTTGGATGTTGAAGTAGTAACGGAAAGTTCTGGCCCTAACCGGCAGACCTTACCGAAAGTCGTAGTGGTAGAAGTAGCCGACCCATCCGATGCAAACCTCCAGTTTAAACATTGCGAGAGTATTAAGGAGAAAGATTACGAAAATTTTAGTGATAGCCGGACACGACTGGTAGAAAAGCACGTAGATTACAGCGTGTATGACGTTAGAGCTGACATTATACGGTCAGAAGATAACAGTGTGGGTTTCGCAGATCTAGAGGAAGTAATTGCAGATACTACTGGGCACATGCCTCCAGGTAGATTGGCAGATGAGATCAATCTGATTAAAGAGGAATCAACGAAGGTGACAATTAGTGAATTGATAGCAAAGCAACACTCACTAGTTGAAGAGTTACAGGAAAAGGTTTCGGTATTGGAGGCGACGCTACAGACTAAGCCTCAGGACAAACGTGTTGAAATTAAAACTGTATGTGAACAGAGGCTGAAAAAGCCGCCAGATAAACCGGATTTAGGATCAAAGCCGGATGGTTTTTTCTGGAATGACCTGGATATAGACGAGGATTTACTGTGGGAAAATAATGAAACAGTCGAGGACAAGTGTAGACAGATAGTAGTGTCTGTTAATATGCACGACCTACAACTAAACGTGTTGATTGACACCGGTGCAGAATTGAGTGCTGTATCTGGGAAAATATTTGAGTTACTGAAAGACAGACCCGGCATCGTAGTTATGCCAGTAACAGGAGTGAAAATTATCGGTGCTACTGGGAAGGCCAGTAAACCGGTCACAAAAAAGATTTTTGTCAACTTCGAGATATGTGGGGCACGATTTGAGCAAGAGTTTGTCGTCGTGCCAGACTTAACTACGGAAGTAATTATCGGGTTAGATTGGCTATTAAAGTACCGTGCAGTGATTAACTGCGAAAGCAAAACTTTGACATGTATGTCACTAGATAAAATGATAGTAGTTAGCTTTGACGAGGCAGGAGACGGTGTGCATAGGCAATACCAGCCTATACACATTGTTAACTGGCCGAATGGTATTGATGTAGGTATGAATTTGAACTACTGTAATGTGAGGAATCTCGGCATTGACAATAGTGTAGAAAGTGAATTGGAAAGTATTGTAGACGGTGTGTCAAACGTAACACACGAACAAAGACGAGGCCTGTATGAAGTGATGATGAGGAATAAGAGTGTGTTTTCAGACAAACCGGGTCTTGTGGAAGGATATAAATGCAAGTTGCATGTAATTCCGCACGAACCATTCTTCGTGAGACCGTATGCTATACCGCTGTCCAAAAAGGAAGCAGTGCAACGGGAGATAGATAAGATGATCGAATGGGGAGTGATTGAAAGAAGTACAAGTCCATACAATAACGGTTTGGTCATTGTAGCAAAACGGGATGGTAGTGTGCGTATTGTGATTGACGCACGCACGTTGAATAGGGTCGTTCAACGTGAAACAGACAGACCAGAGAGTATGGAGGAGATTTTGCAACGTTTTCATGACGTTAAGTTCATGACTAGCCTCGATCTGACGGCTAGTTACTGGCAAATCTAGGCCATACACCGCCTTCTTGTTTGCGGGCAGGTGTTATCAGTATAGAGTACTGCCGTTTGGACTTAATATATCTGTGTCCGTATTCATCAGGGCCCTAGATAAAGTGCTAGGACCGGCTTTGAGTTCAAGATTAACTGTATATGTTGACGACCTATTGTTGGCCAATGCCACTTGGCATGACCATTGTGACCTGTTAGATGAAGTTTTTAGAGCATTGCGCCGTGGCGGAATGACTCTAAAGCTAAAGAAATGCGAATTTGTGAAGCAGGAACTGAAATTTTTAGGGCATGTAATTACCACTGCTGGTATTACGAAAGACCCAGAGAAACTAGAGGCAATAAGGAATTGTCCTCCACCCAAGTCTAGGAAACAGTTAAAAAGTTTTCTAGGGCTCACAGGATTTTACCGTAAATTTGTAAAAGGACAAGTGTTTAATGATGAAAATTTGAATAACCTCTTACGCAAAAATGTTCCGTTTGTGTGGACTGACGGGTGTCAGGCCGCTTTCGAGAGATTAAAAGACGAGTTGTTAAGATCTAACATACTATTTCATCCTGATTTATCGCTACCCTTCCATCTGGGAACGGATTCGTCGAATTATGGGGTGGGGATAGAACTGTTCCAAGAAGTTGGTAAAGGAGAGGATAAGGAACACCGGACGATAGCGTTCGCGAGTCGAACTTTATCAAAAAGTGAGCGAAACTACACGATTTCTGAGAAAGAGTGTCTCGCTATCGTGTGGGGATTCAAGAAGTTCAAGGGTTACCTATGGGACCGTAAGGTGATTATTCATACGGACCATAAGGCGCTCACTTATCTGAAGGATTGTAAACTACTTCACGAAAGACTGACTAGGTGGTCGCTGTATTTACAGCAATTTAACTATGACATCTGTTACGTAAAAGGGACCGACAATTGCGTAGCGGATGCGCTGTCGCGGTTGCCCGAGTCTAATCAAGGTCTATTGAAAGATGAGGCAGATGGAGTGGTCAAATTGTACTATTTTAAAGAAGTTGAGGGACGTAAATTAATAATGAACATCTGTAAGAATCTACGTCGTCATCAGAACGAGGATGGTTGTTTAAATATGGTGAAAACCCGATATGACGAAAGGAGTCCAGAAGGAGAGAAATTAAGGAAGTATTACAAGATATACGATCATATCTTGTACATACGTAAGGGTGAAGATAGTAATATTTGGCGGGTATGCTGGCCCACCAAATTCGTCACGGAAATAATAGACTACTACCATTTGGCGTATGGTCACTGTGGACCGAAGAAATGTACGGAAAAGCTGTGTGAAGTAGTGCATTTTAACAACATGTTAAAACGCGTTACTGACAGAGTGAAAACTTGCGATTTATGTCAGAAGGTGAACGTTACCAACTGTACGAGTCGTGGTCCTATGCAAAGTATAAGGCCTAACGACACCTTTGAATTACTGTGCGTGGACTTGTACGGACCTTTGCCCAAGTCATCAGGAAACTTTGCCTACATTTTAGTAGTGCTAGAAGCTTTTTCCAAGTTCATCAAGCTATACCCGATTAGGAAAGCTACAGCCAAAGCGGTCTATAGCAAGCTTGTGAACGATTATTTTGTTCATATTGGTAAGCCCAAGGCGATTCTATCAGACAATGGGGCACAATTTACTTCTAAGTTGTGGAATGAAGGCATGGAAAGTAATGGGGTCGAGGTGATCCATATTTCAGCTTATTGTCCGGCTGGGAATCCCGCTGAGAGGTATATGCGCGAGCTAGGCCGACTGTGCCGTACCTATTGCCATCACAACCATAGGGCATGGGGCAAATATGTAACAGTATTTGAGAGAATTATGAACACCTTGAGACATGAATCTACGGGATTTTCTCCAGAGGAAATCCTGTTGGATGACAGAAGTAAAAGTTTAGTGGAAGAGATAATCAAATTCCCTCCACGGATTGACATTAGTATTGGTGTGAAAAAGGATCGTTTGCGAGAAGTAATGAAGCTAAAAGCCGATGCTCGCATACGTCGTCATGACGCTAAAGCGCGTTTTGCTAAGTTTGCAATCGGAGACTTAGTACTTGTAAAAGCTCATGAGAAATCGAGCGAGTTAGACCATAAAATCTCTAAATTTAAGTTTGTTTATAATGGACCATATAAAGTCATTGGTATACCTCACACAAATGCTTATTGCTTAGAGCATCCAAACTCTGGAAAACTATTAGGTATACGGAACATTGTAGACTTGAAATTGTACCAACCTAGGATCGATTAATACCACACAATGGGTAATTTATACAGTATGTAAAATAGAGTGTAAGATTTAACGATTTGCTAGATTGCCATGCTTTTGACTGACCAAGGTCATTAAAGAAGTTGTAATTAATAAGTAATTAATTTTGATTAATCAATTTAATTTTAATCAATTTAATCATGATCTAATCAACTGAAAAATCCAAGCTGCTAGTTTAAGTTTTCAGCTGAGTCACAGTAGATTAAGGAATGTAAATATGATTTTGTAAATAGCTGTAAGATTTCATAAATATGTGATTTACTAGTCATTGCCGATGTACTTAGACGCTGGTTTAAGTTTCGGGCTAGTACTTGCGTGTGATGATGGACAGTGTTGAGTTATCCACTGTGATAGTGTTTATGGACTCCTTGAGATTACTCGGGAGTGAGTTTTTCCGAAAGAATTCAGTGAAACGGACGTTCTGGAAACGCCGTCACAAGGGCGAGTGAGATCAAGCGTGCCGCACACGCGGGCGCAACAATACTGGCGAGGCGAGCCGCTGTCGGCTCTTGTGCCGCTGTTGGCTCTTGGGCCGCTGTCGGCATTCTTTGTACTTGCGAGTACGGAAGGCGGAATTGTTTTTCTTCCTGGACAGCTGAAAGAATTCTACTGTCAATATTTATGTTTTTTTCGATCTGATGTGTGTTATTTTCTTGTTTAGCGTTTAATGGACTCCCATGACGAGAATATTAATTATGAAAGGGTTATGTAAAAATGTGTGTTCTATGTAATTAATTATTAATTTGCGTATTTTGATCTACCTATTTTTATGACCATGTACTCTGATTAATTTTGTAAATAGTATTCCATTTCTTGATAGTGTTACGAATTTTGACGATTTTGCAATAGCTAAACCATTTCTATGTTTTCTATGAATTTTAATATGTTGTCAACCTGTTTTATTTTGTGCAAGATGACAGAGTGGAATAAGATTAGGAGTGTCTCCACTCGATTATTATGGTCTAAAAATTGATTTATGATTAGACGAATGCTAAATTTTGTTGATGTTTTGAGCATATGCATTTCCGCTGTTTCTTTTTTGGGACATTTTCTGAGTCTGTTTACGTTACACGAACATCCTCAGACAATGTGGGGCACGTGTAACGCCGGAAAGCATATCCTCCTATTTCCATCTGTTGTACTATAATTTTTTTCCTTGTTTTGTTACCTCAATATATGACATTTCTGTGTCTTTATATATTGTAATTGTTTTACTATTTGTATATATATATATATATATATATATATATATATATATATATATGCATTTATGTCGATGTATAATTGGTTTGTTTCGTAAATATTATTTGTATTTTTACGCTGGGTCTTGCCTAGGGAAAACTGCTATCGAACGATTACATCGGTAGGTCGTGTGAAGAATCAAAGTGTGTAGGATCTTTGGTAGTGTTAACTCTGCCGCGTGGAGCGCGGGCTGGGGAGGGAGAGTCTGGCTGGAGTAGCGAGTGGAGCAGGTGTGTTGTGTGAAGCTCCCGCGAGTTGCCGCGCTTTCGGGGTTTGGCAGCATGTAATTGCGCTCGACTTGCGATGATAGTTTCTGACATGGTGTCGCGGACGGGAAGCATTAGCTGGCGCACATCAAGAGCCCGTTTTGTCTGGTGACCGTGTCGAGAAGAAGGCGCGCCAACATCCAGCTTCTGCAACAGCGACGGCCGACAATGAGTGACTGTCGCCACCTCCTCGATCGACGGCTTCAAACCTTCATATCAACCAACAAGGAAGACTAAAAGCACGTAAAGTTTCAGAACTGTATGGCAGACCTCAGCTTTTCAAATTGTTCCATTTGCCTCGCAAAATTACAGCAACTTAGCATGAACCCTTGTTGCTCATTGTCCCAATTGCATTTCCAAGCAGGGTCCCTTCCTTTTCCGAAATGAACCCGAGTGTCGTTGAAATTCAAACGCCAGCATTAAAATAATATAATTAGATTTCACTGCTTTAATTTCAAAGTTCATAGCCGGCTACAATATTTAGGTTACACGAGCACAAATTAAGAGTGCGAGTTTTGTTAGCATATTTTAGCTTACCTGTGACTGCAGCTCAGCTTGGTACGTACTAAATTTTACTATTGTTAATTGTTCAGAATCATTTAATTCAAGTTCAAAGTTAAATCTCTTATTTCTAAATTGCGTAGATTCAAGTAGCTTTTGAAATGATTGTTGAGGTAGTCCAAGACTAACCGAATTTTACTGAATGTCGATGTGCTTCAGAAAGAAAGCTCACTATTAACTTCAGTCACTAAATTAACTTTCGATTTTCCAGTTTTATTAATTCTTTTGCTAAATTAAGTCAGAGTGTAGCGAAATTTATTGCTTCTGACAAACTTTCAGTTTTCACACTACACGTGTCAACCTTCAGTTGCCACGCTTCTAGTGCTAATTATATGTGTAATTACCTTTCTTTTTCAGTTACTATAGTAATCGTCCTTAGGACTGGCGGCCGTAATTTCCCCCAAATCTCAAATATCTAATTACCGCTAGTTAATTGTTAACGTAACGGCCACACATTTACTTTCTTCATTAACTTTACCCCTTTTCAAAATTAATTTCCACCAGTTTCATTTGCATTTTTCCTTTCATTTAGATGTAACCCTTTCCTCCCTCTTTAGCGACAGATTAACTTCGGTGACGATTGCTTTTCCCAAATTTCCATTAGGTACACGCGGTTTAATTTTTCACTGTCATTAAGGTCGATAAGTGAGGGGGAGGTTACAAGCCTTCTTAGATAGTTTGCAGATGATGCTATCATTTACCGTTTTGTAGAGTGGAAATGAATTACAAAACGATTTAGATAAGATATCTGTATGGTGCGGAAAGTGGCAATTGACCCTGAATAAAGAAAAGTGTGAAGTTATGAGTACTAAAAGAAATCCGCTAAATTTCGATTACGCAATACGTCACACAAATCTGAAGGCTGTAAATTCAACTAAATACTTAGGGATTACAATTACAAATAACCTAAATTAGAACGATCACATAGATAATTTCGTGGGTAAAGCAAACCAAATACTGCGATTCATTGGCAGAACACTTTGAAGGTGCAACAGGTCTTCAAAAGAGACTGCTTGCACCACGCTTGTCTGCCCTATTCTGGAGTATTGCTATGCGGTGTGGGATCCGCATCAAGTGGTTCTGACGGATGATATGGTTGGTTGGTTGTATTAAAAGAGGGACCAAGCTACGAGGCCATCAGTCTCTCGTTCCGAATAAAGCAATGCCACAAGTTTGAGAATAAAACAAACGAGACTGACAACTCAAAACGGAATGAAAGCAAAATTCACAATAACGATGAAGGGCAACAAACACGTAAATGAACAAAAGGCGACAAGGAAACCATAGAGACTCAAGAAACTGGATGAAGATATAAAAACAACACCATGAGAATAAGAAAGGAGAAGCCAGCTACTCTGCAACACTTTAAAATCTCCACCCTAGAAGCACTAGGGTGGAGAAGCACTGGGTTGGAGGAAACAGAGGGACAAAGGACATGTGCTAAAACTTAGATCAATTGATAAAACCCACCCTCACGAATAAAACGTAAAACTAAATCAGCCGATGAGGCGCTGTCGGATAAAATTATCGGCAACGAGTCCGGTAACCCAATACTTCATCGCTGGGCAGTCAAAGTGGGACAGAGCACCAGAATATGGGCCACTGTTAACCGGGTGCCGCACCGACACTCAGGCGGGTCTTCACGGCGCAGGAGATAACCGTGGGTCGTCCAAGCGTGGCCAAAGCGGAGCCAGCAGAGTACAATTGATTCCCTGCGAAAGGCCCGCATGGAAGACCTCCACACATTCGTAGTCTCCTTAATGACACACAGTTTGGTGTCTGTACTGTTACGCCATTCCGTCTCACAAAGCTGAAAAACCCTAAGGCGTAAGTCAGAACGCAGGTCAGGTTCAGAGATGCCCATCTACAGAAGCGGTTTCCGCATAGCCTGTTTGGCCAGCCTGTCGGCAAGTTCGTTGCCTGAAATTCCGACGTGTCCTGGGGTCCACACAAAGACCACTGAACGACGGGACCGGCCCAGGGCATAGATGGACTCCTGGATGCACGCTACCAAAGGATGGAGAGGGTAGCACTGGTCGACAGCTTGTAGGCTGCTCAAGGAGTCAGTGCACAGAAGAAACGATTCCCTGGGGGATGAACGGGTATACTTAAGTGCACGAGAGATGGCCACCAGCTCTGCAGTGAATACACTGCAGCCATCGGGCAAGGAATGCTGTTCAAAATGGACTCTGTGGACGTAGGCGAAGCCAAAATGACCATCAGCCATCGAGCCGTCGGTGTAAACCACTTCAGAGCCCCGGAACACGTCAAGAATCGAGAGGAAGTGACAGCGAAGAGCAGCAGGAGTAGCTGAGTCCTTAGGGTCACGCGGAAGGTCCAGACTAATCTGCAGCCTAGGTGTACACCATGGAGGTGTATGCGGACTGACATGAATGGGAAGTGGTAAAAGGAAGGACTCCATTTCAGACAGAAGGGATCGCATGCGAATCACAATCGTTAGCCCTGACCTGGGCCACCAACGCAGGAGATCAACTGCCACAGGCGGAAAAAGGAGATGGTAATTCGGATGCTCAGGAGAACTATGAATGTGTGCAACGTAACTGGAGAACACTTGTGCTCGACGGACCTGCAATAGAGGGACTTCGGCCTCCACCAGGACACTGGTCACCGGACTCGTTCTAAAAGCTCCCATAGCTAGGCAAACGCCACAGTGGTGCACTGGGTCGAGTATGTGCAATGCTGAGGGCGCCGCTGAACCATAAACCAAACTCCCATAGTCAAGGCGGGATTTAACAAGGGCTTTGTAGGGCTGCAGCAGAGTAGAGCTATTGCACCCCAGTTGGTGTTGCTCAGGCAGCGGAGGGCATTGAGATGCTGCCAGCACTTCCGCTTAAGCTGACGAAGGTGAGGTAGCCAAGTCAGTCGGGTGTCAAAAATCAGTCCTAAGAATCGATATGTCTCCACTACAGTGAGTGGATAGTCATGAAGGTAAAGTTCTGGTTCTGGATGAACGGTATGACGCCGACAGAAGTGCATGACACACGACTTAGCGGCCGAAAACTGGAAGCCGTGGGTGAGAGCCCTTGACTGCACCTTGTGGATGGCTCCCTATAGGCACCGCTCAGCAACACCAATGCTGGTAGAGGAGTACGAAATACAGAATTCGCCTGCATACAGAGAGGGTGAGACAGACGGCCCTACAGCTGCTGCTAGATTGTTAATGGCCACTAGAAATAGTGATAGACTCAATACAGAACCCTGCGGGATCCCATTCTCCTGGATATGTGGGGACTATGGAAGACATCATCTTGGGCACGGAAGTTCGGAGAGACAGGAACTTCTGGATAAACATCGGGAGCGGGCATCAGAGACCCCATCCGTACAATGTGGCAAGGATATGATGTCGCTAGGTGGTGTCATATGCTTTGCGTAAATCAAAAAAGACGGCAACCAGGTGTTTTCGACTGGAAAAGGCTGTTTAGATGGCAGACTCGAAGGACACAAGATTATCAGTGGTAGAACGCCCCTGGCGGAAGCTGCCCTGACATGGAGCCAGTAGGTCATGTGACTCCAGGACCAAACCTAACCGCTGACACACCATACATTCCAACAGCTTACAAACAACGTTGGTGAGGCAGATGGGCCGATAGCTATCCACATCAAGCGTGTTTTTACCGGGTTTGAGCACCGGAACGATGGTGCTCTCCCGCCATTTCGATAGAAAGATCCCATCGCACCAGATCTGGTAGAAGATGATGAGGAGACGGTGCTTGGACGACAGATGTTTAATCATTGACTGTGGATCCGATCCGGCCTAGGAGCTGCAATACGCAAGTGCGCTTAGGAGCCCCCGTTCCGTAAATGGGGCCTTATAAGGTTGACTGTGGCGTGTAGTGAACGAGAGGACTTTCCTTTTCTTCCGCTGTTTGAGGGTGTGAAAGGCTGGTAGGTAGTTCTCCGACGCAGAGGCTCGAGCATAGTGCTCAGCGAAGTGCTTGACAATCGCGTTTGCGTCGGTACATAGCACGCCATTGATGGTAACGCCAGGGACACCTGTTGGGGTCTGGCACGCAAAAAGACGTCTGATCTTCATCCAGACTTGGGAAGGTGACGTATGGCACCAAATTGTCGACACGTACCTCTCCCATCACTCCTCTTTCCATCCTTTTATAAGCTGACATACATGGGCACGGAGCCGCTTACAGGCTATCAGATGCTCTAGGGAAGGGTGTCGCTTATGTCGCTGTAAAGATCGCCGACGCTCTGTAATTGCCTCAGCGACTTCCGGCGACCACCAAGGGACTGTCTTTCGCCAGGGGCACCCTAAAGAGTGAGGGATCGCGTTTTCTGCCGCAGAAACGATTGTGGTAGTCACCTGATCAACCATCACATCGATGTTACCATGTGGGGAAGAGTCAGCGGTAACAAAAAAAAATGGTTCAAATGGCTCTGAGCACTATGGGACTTAACATCTGTGGTCATCAGTCCCCTAGAACTTAGAACTACTTAAACCTAACTAACCTAAAGACATCACACACATCCATGCCTGAGGGAGGATTCGAACCTGCCACCGTAGCAGTCGCACGGTTCTGCACTGAGAGCCTAGAACCGCTCGGCCACCACGGCCGGCTCAGCGGTGACAGCAGGGGTGAAAGATTCCCAGTCCACCTTGCGTAAAGCCCATCTGGGCAGGCGCCCGTGGGCCTGATGCCAGGGCAGTGACAGGAAGATGGAGAAGTGGTCCCTACCACACAGGTTGTCATGTCCTCTCCAGTGGATAGCTGGGACAAGTCCTGGGCTGCAAATTGATAAATCAATGGCCGAGTAGCTTTCTTGAGCTACAATGAAATGTGTGGCGGCCCCAGTATTTAAAAGGCAGAGGTTGAACTGAGGCAGTAAAGTTTCGACATCTCTGCCTTGGCCAGTAAGCATGGTGTAACCCCCACAAGGAATCATGGGCACTAAAATCTCCCGAAAGTAGGAAAGGTTTAGACAGTTGATCAATCAGTGCAGCTAGAAAGTTCAGGGGTACTGCACCATCTGGAGGAAGATATATATTGCTGAGAGTTATTTCCTGTGTCGACCGTATTCTGACAGCTACAGCTTCAAGAGGGGTTTGAAGGGGCACAGAGTGAGTTTAGTACATAAACGCAAACTCCACCTAACACTTGATTATAGTCGCTACCGTTTCTGTAATATCCCTTATAGCTGTGGAGGGCAAAGATCCACATTGCAGGGAACCCGGTTTCCTGGAGAGCAATGCAGACAGCAGGTGTAAAGCTTAACAGCCAGGCGGTGGAAAAACCGCTGCAATTCCACTGGAGGATGGCATCATCGTGAGACTGGGAAGGCATGGAACATTCAATGGGGCAGTTTACACCTCAGGGTCACCTGCTGCCACCGACTTTTGGCCTGAGCAGTCTATATCCAGCATGTCTGAGGGTCCGGTGATATCCAGGTCCTCAGTGGAAGCCAAAATCTCCACCCCGCAGTGGTGTGGGTGCCACCACAAGTTCCTTGTTCTTGGGCGTCATCTTTTGCGATTTCTCGCAGTGTTCCTATGGTTTCTCTGGCTGGGAGGACTTCATTGAATCAGTCTCTGACACTGAGGATGAGCGTGAAGCCCTATGACCAGCTGCTTTTGGGATCTTCAGCCACTGGTGGGTGTCATCTTTCCCACTAGCAGAAATCTGGGAAGGGAGTGACCCAAGAGACCCTTTCCTAGTAAAAGGAGCCGAAGAAGCCTTACGCTTCTCTGGCTCAAAAGTGCAGAAGTGGAGACTGAAATCCCCAATGGTTGTGGGAGGGGGGGGGGGGGGGGGTGCTTGCTCTCAAAGTTGGTGGCGCAGGAGCAACAGAGAGGGAAGTGCCCCCCATCATCAAGGGCGCAGGTGTAGTCTCCCAGTTCTGAGAGGCGACACGAATTCGAGATTATGGTGGGGCGACAACTGTTCTCGTAGCAGCGGCGTATGAGGAGGTCATAGCCACAGGATGTAGGCGCTCAAATTTCCTCTTAGCCTCAGTGTAGGTCAGTCGATCCAGGGTCTTATATTCGATGATTTTCCTCTCTTTTCTCAAACTCCTGCAGTCTGGTGAGCAAGGTAAATGATGTTCTCCATAATTTACATAGATGGGAGGCGGAGCACATGGAGTATTGTGATGTGATAGACGTCCACAATCTCAGCAGGTGGGGCTGGAAGTACAGTGGGAAGACATGTGGCCGAATTTCCAGCACTTAAAGCACCGCATCTTGGAGGGATATATGGCTTGACATCACAACGATAGACCATCACCTTTACCTTCTCAGGCAATGTATTACCTCAAAGGCCAAGATGAGAGCACTGGTGGCAACCTGGTTATCCCTCGGACCCCGATGGATGCGCTGTATGAAATGAACACTGCGCCACTCTAAAATTTCCGCGCAGCTCGTTGTCAGACTGCAAAAGAATATCCTTGTGGAATATAATACCCCGGACCATATTTAAGCTCTTATGAGGCGTGATGATAACAGGAACATCCCCAAACTTGCAAAAAGCGAGTAATGCTCGTGACTGGGCAGAGGATGCTGTTTTTACCAAAAGCATATTTTTGTCAAGAACGCATTTTGGACAAGCCCTCCGCCCCCCACCCCCACCCCTCCCCCCACCCCCACCCCCAAACTTGTCCTCCAAATACTCCACAAAAAACTGAGGCTTCATGGACATGAAATATTCCCCATCAACTCTCGTGCATACGAGGTACTGCGGCGAATAAGATTCACTGCCATCCTTAGCCGGCGTTCCTCCCATGGTGTAGCAAGGGAGGTGAAAAACTTGGGGTCATATTTCTTAGCACTGGAGTTAGACTTTGCCCCCTTAGAGACTGCTGGCGGCGGACCACCAGCAAGAGATTATGTACTACGCTTCATGGCGTGTCATCCGCCCTGATGCCACCCACTCCGACCAGAGGCCCTCCCCAGGGGCGCCATCCAGCCACAGCAAAGGGCACCTGGCAGTTTCGATGCCCTAGGGTGATGGACATCTATTCCTTGGCATACATGGGGAGTCAATGGCGCAGGCATCAGCAGAGCGATGACTGTATTGTCAAGGAGCTACAACCAACAGGGTACATGGTGGCCCCAGCACAAAGGACTGGCTACCGTGCTGGGTATGAGGTGCAAAGAAGTCCATGGTCATCGTCGGCACAGAAAGTGACACTGCTTAGTGCATGGTGGAAAACGTACCCAGGAAGGTGTCCTCGCCCCAAGAGATGGAGAATGGGCGGGACTGCAATGCGATGGACACGATGGACCATGTAAGGCGCCTTTCCCCAATTGGATCGCTCTTCGGGAAAATTTTGAAAAATGGAGGTCAAACCCTACAGGGGACGATCCCATAAAGGACGAAACGTGTGAGACTCCTTTTAGTCGCCTCTTAGGACAGGCAGGAATACCTCGGTCCTATTCTAACCCCCGGACCTGCAGGGGGAGAGGGGGAGATAATATGGAAAAAAGTACAAAGAAGGGCAGCTCGTTTTGTATCCATCGTGAAAGAAGGGAGATAGTGCCACAGACATGATACTTGAATTGGAGTGGCAATCATTAAAACAAAGGCGTTTTTCGTTGCGATGGGATCTTCTCATGAAATTCCAATCACTAATTTCTCCTCCGATTGCGAAAAATTCTGTTGGCATCCACCTACATAGGGAGAAACGATCATCACGAGAAAATAAATCAGAGCTCGCACAGAAAAATTTAAGTGCTTGTTTTCCCGCGCGCCTTTCGACAGTGGAACGGTAAAGAGACAGCTTGAAGGTGGTTCATTGAAACCTCTGCCAGGCACTTTACTGTGAATAGCAAAGTAATCACGTAGATGTAGAAGCATGTAGAGTCGCAAGAACACAGGATTGCGGAAGGTCACGTAATACCACCGAGAGGGAAGACCATCGTCTTCGGCGTATGGTTCTGGCGCAACGTACTGCAGCAGTCTGAGGAGCAGTTGGCACCACAGCGACATAACGCTGTTACATATAGTTTACTTCAAGGACAGCTCAGAGCCAGCGGCCCTTTAGCGAGCATTCAACTGACCCCAAACCACCGCCATTTGCGAATTCAGTGGTGTCAAGCGAGACCTTATTGGAGGGCGAGTGGAGGTCTTGAGTTTTCGCAGTCTCTTGGTTACCCCACGCAACTTGACTGCCAAATTATTCATCAGTCTGGTGATTCGATCTGTTGTGCTGCCAGAGTGTCGACATGTTGCCTTGGCCTGCTCGACCGCCAGATCTGTCTACAATCGAGCACATATTGGACATCATCGGGAAGACAACTCCAGCGTCATCCATTAACATCACTGACCGTCCCTATATTGACCCACAATATGCAACAGGCATCGAACTCCACCCCACAAACTGACGTACGGCAGCTGTACAACACGATGAATGCTCGTTTGCGTGTTTGCTTTCGACATTCTGGGGGTTACCTTGATAGTTAATATACCAGCATTTCACATTTACAGTAGCTTAAATTAATGCGTGATCTTGCAGTCTTACTCACTTAAATATGTTACCAACGCAATTGTAGTCCCGAAATTTCATTACCATATGTTAATTATTTTTTGATGTTCATTTTTCTCCGTCATTGTATTTTCCTGTCTTTAAATGTAAATAAATAAGAAACATTAGGAAAATGTACGCTTTTTTTAAGTTAATGCCAAATTTACAGCTATATCATTAAACCCAAAACGGCCTCCGATAAATCCGAGAAGTGTTTTTTTTTTTTTTTACGTTACTGTTTGACAAACTTTGTCTCGAGAAATACGCATCTGGCATCTGAGGTTTTTAGTTCGACTTTTTGTGTACATAACTTTAAAATTTTTCAGTTCACCCTTAATCTCCTAATACTGGGCATTACTAAAAATTTCTCTTTTTTTCTTCTTCGAAGATCTCAATTCCTAAAGCGAAAAATCTGTAGCCGCAGTTGTAGTCTCTACAATGCTCTGGAACGGGCGCCCGTAGGAACACTCGGGGCGTTTCTCGTCCGGCGAGTGAACGAGCCCTGGTGTCGACCACGACTCCCATGACTTGCAGGACAACCGTTAAAAATGACGCACGCTGGATTGTTAGCAGTTTGGACTACTTTTACACACGGAAACATGTTTTGGAGAATAGCTCCACATTGATGAATTCAGCGCTTCATTATTGTTCTGCGTTATGCTCGAAGTGTCGTCAAGTGTCCTCAGTTAAATATTTGTACACATCAGCAGTAGCTTCAATAACGTCACTCGTCAGTAGTGATTTATGATAAGTATCTAGCTTCTAAGCTTGCTTCCATTTACATCAACTTTCAGAACAGTAATCGTGCTGCGGATTACCATTCGTTGAACTGCTGTGATAAAGTGTCACCATAACAACTTTTTTTCGTTTCACTTTTGACGAAAGTGAATACTTGAGACATCTGGTGGGCAAGTACAACACCGATATCGATATTTTCCTCTACCTAAAATGTTACAATAGCTTTACAGACGAGATATCTATCTGAGTCGCAAACGGCCCAAGAGCCGACAGCAGCTGGAGAGGGCATATGCGCGACTCTATTGAAACGCGATTTTCAGGCAAAGAGAATAATTTCCCGTAAAAATACTCGTGATGACATATACCTAAGACTATAAGGAATCAAAAATTCCAAGAAAAAAAAGATTTTTTGAACCTCGAGACCAGAAAACCCCCTTAAGTCAGTCGCAGCTCGTAACCATACATTCACAGTTATCTAACTGATGCCTCGTTAGAAGATGCATGATCACTGGAAGGCTTTTGTTTCTATTATCGTTTCTATTACCCCTTTCACAAAGAATTGTGATAATCCTGCAAGTATATAATGACCTTTTAGTAAAACTCGCAATGATTCAAATGGCTCTGAGCACTATGCGACTTATCTTCTGAGGTCATCAGTCGCCTAGAACTTAGAACTAATTAAAGCTAACTAACCTAAGGACATCACACACATCCATGCCCGAGGCAGGATTCGAGCCTGCGACCGTAGCGGTCGGTCGGTTCCAGATTGTAGCGCCTAGAAACGCACGGCCACTCCGGCCGGCAAACTCGCAATGCACCAACTTTATAACGTTATCACTGCCAGGTGAAAGTGGCCAAAATAATAACAAATGCTGTTCATAATACACTACCAAGCGAGGTGGCTCAATGGTTAGCACACCGGACTCGCATTCGGGAGGACGACGGATCAAATTCGCGTCCGGCAGTCCAGGTTTAGGTTTTCGGTGATTTCCGGTCAATCGCTTCAGGCAAATGCCGGGATGGTTCCTTTGAAAGGCCACGGCCGACTTTCTTTCCCATCCTTCCCTAATCCGACGGGACCGAAGACCTCGCAGTTTGGTCCCCTTCCTCAAATCAACCAGCTAAACTGTAGTGGCAACTCCTGCCACCGAATGTGTCAGGATGACCAAATGTAGAGGGAAGAGGTAGAAGGAACCGTATTTATACGCGGCTGTGCAGCTCTGTTTTGGTTCGAATCCTGCCTCGGTCATGGATGTGTGTGATGTCCTTCGGTTAGTTAGGTTTAAGTAGTTCTAAGTTCTAGCGGACTGATGACCTCAGATGTTAAGTCCCATAGTGCTCAGAGCCATTTGAACCATTTTTGAACCTCTGTTTTGCCATACGCACCACTTCGTGTCACGTACTCATAACACGCTAGGTTGGCCAGTGGGACCCTTCTGCCTGCGACTTGCGACATGCAAAACTGCTACGTATACTCTTTCAGCAATTTGATGTCCCTGTGGCCTCTATTGTATTTCGCAACTGTTTGTATGCGTAACTCTCCGCAATCCCGCCCACACCTGGCTGTAGCTTGTGCTCAGAATATTGCACAATATCGCTGCGATACTTGCAGGAAGAGAGTCAATGAGGTTGTGGAAGGAACCGACAGGGATGTAGAACCATACCGACTCCAGAGCTGAGGCCAGCTGCCCTTCGTTCTCGATTGTGGATTCATGGCGCAAACAGACACATCAAGATGGTCTCACAGATTCTCAATTGGGTTTAAATCGGCTGAATTTGCACGGTAAACTCGTACACTCCCGAGCTGTGAGCCACGTTGTATTGCATGCCTGGTAGATACAATCATTCCGAGGAAAAACAGGCGGTATGAATTGGTGTATAGGGTGCCCAAGTACAGAGGTAAGGTTATTTTGATGCAGTGTGCCTTCCAGAATGACGAGATCACTCAGGGAATGGCACGAAAACATTTCCCAGACATAACGCCCCTTCTCCGTCGTGCACCCTTCCAACGAGGCAACGGTCATCTGTCGGATGGAGCATACAAGCTGATAAATGTGGAAAGAGTATCTGGCATCACTCAGTGGACGTCCAGTTGCGATAATGGCGTGCACATTCCAGCCGATGAAAAGCAGTCAGCATGGGAACATGAAGCAGGTGCCTGCCAAGGAGGCCCGTGTGCAGCACCGTTCACTGAAAGGTCAGTGAGGAGACAGTTTTGGTGGCTCCTTGCTTCATCTCAGCGGTCATCTGCTCAACAGTTGCACGTCTATTCACCTCTACACATCTCGGCAGCCGTCGTTCATCGATATCTATAGCCTGTCGTGCACAACAGTTTCCTCAGCGTCGGTTTTGGATAGCGCCATTTTGCCACGCACGATATACTTTAATCAAAGCGGTACACGAACAGTTAACAAACTTAGCCGTTTCGGAAATGCTTCCAACCTTGGCCCGGAAGCCAACGATGATGCCCTTTTGGACATCTGACAAATCGCTCCGTTCCCATATTACGACAACGACTGCGCTATCGTCTCGCCCCCCGGACACGCTTAATACATCCTCCACGTAGACGACGAACATAGGCGGTAGTCACCGTGTAAATCACTTAATCTTGAGCCTGTGTCTATGTCATACTACACCTTCTGTATTTTTATTGTCGCACTGTAACTAGAACGAGCAGAAAAGTTATCAAACAAATATTATGTGATAAATTTAATTATACAAAAGAGTTCCGCCAGGGTGAAGTAAATGCGAGGAGGTTTTCAGTGTAGCAAGGGGTGAGAGCGAGAGATGAACTTTCGCCAGTTTTTAGAAGCTCTTGACGGAGCTGGAGAATGGACGAATTGACCAGGACCACTACCCTGTCGAATTGTCGCTCTTGAGAGCAGCTAAGGTACCTGAACGATGTGCCTAGTTTCCGGATTGCTCTCAGTACGCCAGGCTTAATTTATTTTGGTTTAATTTATTTTGTGCATTGAACGTTTGTTTTGTAATTACGCCAATATATCAATTTGGACAACCTCACAAATACTTTCATTACTTTAAAATATATACCGCACTTTGTAAGTGCAATGTATTGCAATTATAAAGCATTTGTTAGTTGGTTTTCTATTTTTGTTTTACGAGGGTTGCCCAGTAAATAATGCCCCATATTTTTTTTCTCCGAAATAAAAAATATTAGAAATGTGACACTTTAGGTGCGAGTTATTTGAAGTTTCCCGCGTGTGTACGCAAAGTTTAAATTTCCTCCGACAGAGAGCGGTGGTGTAGGAATGTTCTAAAATGGCGTCTGCAAGTGACATCCGTCAGAAACAACGTGCAGTGATTGAATTTCTCGTAGCAGAGGAAGAAACCGTGGACAATATTCATAAACGCTTGCGCAACGTCTACGGAACATCTGCAGTCGATAGGAGTACTGTTGGTCGCTGGGCACAGAGGGTGAAAGCATCAGAGGGCGGTGCTGCGGAGCTCCGAGATTTGCCGCGGTCGGGAAGGCCTCCCACGGCTGTCACGCCTGACATGTTGAAGCGGGCTGATGTTCTCATTCGACGGGATCGACGCATTACGACTCGACAATTGGCACTGGAGTTGTCAGCAAGCAAAGGAAGTGTGGATGTGATTATCAATCAGCTTGGATACTCAAAAGTGTGTGCAAGATGGGTTCCTCGGTGTCTTACTGTCGATCACAAATCCCAAAGAAAAGACATTTCTTTCGATTTGTTGCGACGCTTTCACGTTGACGGGGAGGCCTTTTTGTCACGGATTGTGACAGGTGATGAAACTTGGGTGCATCATTTTGAGCCCGAAACAAAAAGACAATCGATGGAATGGCGTCATGCTTATTCTCCACAGAAGAAAAAATTCAAAACAGTTCCTTCAGCCGGAAAAGTCATGATGACTGTGTTTTGGGATTGCGAGGGCGTAATTCTCATTGATGTGATGCCAAAAGGCAGTACCATTAATTCAGAGGCTTATGTCAAAACATTAGACAAACTTAAGCAGCGCTTCCGGCGCCTTGGGCGTCATGTTAACCCACAGGATGTTTTGATTCAGCATGATAACGCTCGTCCTCACACAAGTTTGAGGACTTGTGAACACATCGCGAAACTGTGTTGGATAGTGTTACCCCATCCACCCTACAGCCCCGATTTGGCTCCTTCAGACTTTCACTTGTTTGGGCCAATGAAGAATTTCATTCGTGGAAGACGTTTTGCCGATGACGAAGAAGTGATTCACGAAGTGACAACCTGGCTCCGTAGGCAGAGTAAAGATTTTTACCGGCAGGGAATACACGCTCTTGTGTCTCGCTGGAAAAAGGCCGTCGAACTTGAAGGAGATTATGTGGAAAAATAAAGCAAGTAGACAAAACATCAGTCTTTCACATATGTACATTTGATTGTTGTGGAATAAATACTTCTGGAGAAAACAAATATGGGGCATTATTTACTGGGCAACCCTCGTATTAGCATCGGTTGGCTTTGCCTGGAATCATTTCCATCAGTAGCAACACCGGTAGCAGCATTAATTAGCATTTCCACAGCAAATTGATTCAAGTGTACTTTGAAATGCTTTATCGTGCTATCTGACGTGAATGATGATAAAAGTCACTAGCACACGTAGCATAAATGTTACGTGTGCTAGTGGTGTGTCCTGAACGCTATGCAGTAAGGGACAAACGAGTAAAATTGTATTGCTCCCACATAATGCGTTTCAGGCAGTCCTCCTAAACAGATACCAGAAGTGCTTTCTTTTCCTTGTCGAGAGATTATTCACAGTCAATATTTCAACGTATTAATCAGCGTGACTGTTAGTGATTTTGAGACATGTAAAAGCAGTAATCTCTTTTTCGCAAAACTTCGGCAGATCGTTTTGTTCCACATTTTAACAAGAATCCTGAGTTTTTCACAATGAAGTACAAACGCTTTCATGTATTATTGAACGTTAATATTGTATGCTGTTTGTCAGCCACATTACTCACGCGTACTTACAGTGTTTGCTAAACTTTTGTTATAACCGTAAGATCACGTCATTTGTGCAAACAAATATTAGTGTAAAATTGCTTAAAATAGTGATACTTGGCTATTTCACAAAGCAGGCATTATTTGTTGCAATGAATTTCAGCTGGTATAGTAAATCTGCCTTCAAATTAAAAACACCTGCTATTCTTTACAAACAACTGATTGAGTGCCGTTGTCAGATTAATCCACCTTGAATCTAATAACCAGTAGTAATACTGTTGTAATAAGTGAGAATCACACTGAGAATTGCTGCTGTAAGAGATTAACAAACTTCAAAGAGAAAAACTGTTTCTCAGACTCACAATATGGCTTGTACACTGTAAGTATTGCTTTATGTTAACATGTATTGTTTCAAGCAAAAGTTTAGCATTTTAGCAAATAACACCTTTCTGATGACTCTTGTCAATCTGCTGGTAATTACTGTCTATTACACGGTGTTGTTCCCTCAACAAATCGTGCTTCTACAGACACGAGATTCGTTGACATTCAACCATCGAGTTTACAGAATACAATACAATTTACAGATAAGTGACGTTAATAGGTAACAAAACACATCTTCGCAATTTAACGCTTTCGCAACAAATTTATATCCCTGAGTTAACAGGCATATGAAAGTCACACATCCGTGTGGTGCTGCGATGTAGCGTTGATTCATTCAACCGTTTCCAACCAACATGCTCATTAGGCCAGTCAACTGACGTTCAGAACAGGCGTTTTCGTAACAAATTTGCAGAAGTATTTTTCTCAACGGTTCAGTATGTTTCCTGGGGTGCTGAATCCGAATTTCATGTTTGCTGTCGACTTCACAACGAACGAAAAACGCAAAAAAACTCAAAATTTCCGCATTTTTTTATGACCACTATAAAAAAATACACACACATTTCTACAAAATTCACGAGTGAGGTTTGATTTTATGACGCGCTCGGTGAAAAGCAGTGATTTTAGCCCATCTGCGAAAACGTCAAAATCACCCTCTCCAACCTCCTACGACTCGAAAAATAAATATTCAATTAACCAAAGCCACTAAACCACGTGAAAGCACACTAAATTTCCTACATGAGACGCCTGCAACATTCAATTTTTTCGTTATAAAAATCAAACTTGATTAGTCAATTTGTATGAAATTTTGGTTACTTTAATTTCGTTTATAGTGGAAAACGCATAGTTCTCGAGATAGCAGCAAAAACTGAAAAATGCGATCTTTAAGTTTTTTGCTTTCTTCGTTGCGTAGTTGAACTGTTACAAGGCATCAAACATGAAATTCGGATTCATCACCCCTTCCCCGCCCCCCTCTCGAAAAAACTATATAGCTGCTGAGAAAAAAGTTTGACACCTAATACGCGAGACGTCGCGTTGTATAACCTGTGGATTGTGTGCCTTTTGTTTTGGCGGTTTTGTGTAATTTTTTCTATCTGTGGTAGAACTCAATAAGTTATTTGTCTTTTTTAGACTGTTTTCTAGAAATATACAGATCTGTGCGCATATTTATTGATAAAACATTTTTAAATTCGGTTAGTGGTTTTGCCTCTGGGCCACTGTGTGTAGAGAACTATTTGCTCCTTTTGTTCACATCTGTGTCTAAATTTTTACATTTATATATTTTATTCGGTGCTGTACTCTTATTTTATTTTCCTTGATTTGACATGAAACGGAGAACTCCAGTAACTCGTGGTTTGTTTTTTGTGATGAATGCTTGCCTTCGTCTTTTCTTCATATTTCTCCCAGTTCAAAGCTGCCTTACGAAAGCAAGGTCACACTTCCTCCATTATTACAGCTCCACATGATGAAACTGTTTACTATTTCAACATCCAAAAGAAAACAAGAAAGACGATGCCACCATTTGAGTGATTTACTGCCAATAGCACATGTTTCTCTTCGTTGGTCGAACCTGTCTGCAGCTCCCGTTACAGCTGTGTACTCTGCTATGGATGCAGGGCAGTATATAGCTGCGGTTGTACCAACTCTATTCTTTCTTTCGGGTGATGAGCAATTGACTAAAGTGTAACTGGCTTCTTATCTTGGAATCTGTTTGACAAAATAATGTTCACTTCTTTTTACAGATCGTAATCCCTAGTAAAAATTTATATATATATTTTAAATGGGACGTATGTATCGTTGGATTCGAGGATGAGTAAATTTAGGGAACCATTTATTCCTCCTCGATCTAGTGAGATATATACTTTCCATTTAAAATAATTATAAGACTGTAAACAACAATGTAAATTTAGAAACATGGCCTCACTCAGTATCCAACAAAAAGCAGAAACCAATTTTTACTGTAATATGCGAAATTTTAATTAATTCGGTCACGAAAGGGATAAAATAATTTTTATTCAATTTTGGCATTTCGATCGGAGATACTTTCCCAAATATGTTTCTGATCTGATCCCCTGTCCATCGACATTTGTGGAACAACGAAGGCAAAAAAATATGCGAGCTGTGACTGATCGGTCGTTCGCACTTGCTTGGAATTCAGGCCGGGTTACGTGGGAGGGCTCATGTATCAGCATAATTACATCCATTTGGAAGATGAGTGTACCGATAGCGGATAGTCTTACAGGCCAAACAATGTCTACTGGCATCACGAAGCATGTAACTTGTGACGAGAACCGTACTACTTTAGATGTTTTCAACTCGTGCGCTCGGATGCTTTAAATGGAGCCTTACAAAAGGGCAGTTGCAAATGTTTTCGAGACTTTAGGTGAGGTACAGGGAATATCAGACTTTTACCGTCAATATTATTCAGTAGAAGATCTTGTATTAACTCTTTATGGCCAGAATTATGAAGCAACGAAGATAAAAAATTCTATATGCTAAATTTGTGTTACTTAAGGTCCGCATAAATACACTAACAAAAATACATTAAATCATGATTTTATAGTGTATTTTGTAGCGCTACATATTTATTACGTTAGTCATTTAAGGATACAGATAAATTCTGGCTTATAAATAATGACATACTTTTCTGACATACGAAAATATTCAAGAATTCGAAACTTTTGACGCCCATAGATTTTATTCTTTATGAAAATCCAGAGAACAGTTCCTTCTTTCCTCGGTGCACAAATTAACGTTACATTTCTGGAAGACAATTCATGGACTTCCTTTGCAGTTTGGCATCTTGCTTCTACCTCTCTTCTCAGACACAACCGGCCAATGTCCAACACTGTCCTGACGAACAGTCTTTTGGGAAACTTGCTTTGATGCTTTCTCTATTTTCTACTTCTTTGCATATTCAGTATCTATACTTGAAGAACGCGTCCCCTCTTTCTCTCACTTACGACCTTGTTCATTCTTCACACGGCATCAGGTACTTCAGCTTTGAACTGCCAAAGTGTCCACTGCTTATTTTTGGATACATCAAAGCGTCACAAGCCCTCCTGCTCAGGAGCCATGGATTTACTACTATCATATCGAGAAAGTGGAGAAATAGAAGAAGGTAGTTTCGTCGATCTGATGTAGATTCTGCATAATGCTATCAATGAATCTGAACGGTCCACTCCTTCCACAAACTCGTAGAGAGAATAACTGAAGGACATTCAGCTTCAAGTCTTTCTTTTTCCTTTTTATCCTATCGGTTCACCTTACTTTGTGATATCACTACAGGAGGCACTCATGCAATAGTCAGCACTCCCAGCAGCCTCACGACTCACACAATACTTTTCTTAAAATACTACAGGATTTACTACGTAAAAAAAAGAACTTTTCGATTGCAAATGCCTAAGTTGACAAATATGTAACGTTTAAAAAACACTCTCAGAAATTCTAGGAATAACGTCCATAATCACTTTTTTGCCCAGGTGTATCTGAAAACTGCCTTCATCATGTAATATTAATTTCAATTTTTTCAAGATCAGTAGTAACAAATATCAACAGGTGAAATACGCGGGGCCACGCTACACAAGACTTCCCAAGATGCAGCTGTTCAAGTGGTTAAAGAAATTCTCCAGTGCAAGGTAACTTCCCGTCTTTCAATCTGAAGCGTTACGAATCTGCTACACACGGCGACTGCAGGGAAACGCTTCTCGCTATGCAACTACAGCAATGTACTGCAAGCTTTACAGATTTGTCGAGTTCATCCACAGAGAGTGCAGTGGAGCGCCATCCTGCAAAAAGTCGTGCTTCATACCAGGTATTTATCAGCCGTTCCTGGGATGGTCTGACTCCCCCCTCTAACTACAGCGCGTTTTATACAAGATTCTCACACGGCGTTTCTGACGTGCTGCGGTACAGCGCTATCTCTTGGCCAATTTTTCCACTCATTTTTTGTTTCAATAAAACCCCATGTCGTTTCAGGCGTGTGTGCCAATTTTTACCTCTCTAGCTACATTAGTCCGTTAATTACTGCATTTTCAAATTTTAATGGACTTATGGGTCACCCCGTACACATGGGAGCTAAAATACTTCAAAGAATCTAAACTGAGTGTGTTCCTTGTCGGCTGACTAATCGATGTTGGTGGAGTTGCCTTAAAAAATAATAAACAAAGTCGTTTCTTACATCCGTACTCTCGGTGGAGGCGTTGGGCATCGCGGAGAGCTTTACTTTTGAAATCCAGTGAGAGTTCGGGTAACATATTACTTCCACGTACGTCTTACTAAGTTATTACAACGAGAAACTCAGAAATCGGAGATCTATCGACAGTTATTCTTCTCAAGCGTCATTCGTCAATGGAACAGATAATGAGACAACAGGTGGAGAGACCAGAAATACCCCTCACCACACACCGTCAGGTGGCCTGCAGATTATTGATGAAGATACGGAGTTTACCTTTCACGACTGCTTGTGGGAGATAAATTACTAATGGTTACAGAAACTTGCAGACTTCCATTTAAGGTATCACACATCAAGATGTAGTGCTCCATAATCCGGACGAATATACGGAGAGAAATTACACAACAGGTATCACACGAATTAGAATAAACTTGTTTCCGTTGATACAAACTTAGCATAAATTGAGTCGTTCAAGATACAGTGAGCTGGGCAGTGCTCTCTACAATGAACTGCTCGCAGGATAGAATCTGAGGATTGAGTGCGAGGAGATTCTTCAACAACCAACGGTCAGTTTTACTGTGAGGAGCAAACTTCGAAAATAACTGGTGTAGTAGTAACTACATCTGTCATAAAATTGTCATGTGTGCAAGGAATGGGGAAAAATGATTTTGAACACAGAGTTCAGTCTGTTAATGGACTACCCATACACTCTTGCAATCTGTATTGGTCATGGATCAAGCGCCTGTCAACCGCGATGATTGTTTCAAATGCCACAATTACCCTGCCAGGAACGATGATGATTCCAGACACCAAACGCTTTTCGCATATTACTAGCATCGTTTCTCTATCAACTTGTAGATTGAACTTTTTCAAAAACAAATGACAGGAACTTATTTGTCGCGACCGCAATTAAATGGTACACATCGTTAGACGGCAAGGTGAACCGTACAACTGGCCAAAAGGTAACAACAGCGTCACGTCGCTAGGTACAGTCACGTTTCAATTCAGATTTCTACGAGTTGTCGCCTCGCAATCCAAGCAAGGAAATTATCGCGGAAAATGTTGTTATGGGCAAGCGCGACAGCATACGATTAACGTCACTACTTAATCTGACAGTGATAAGAAGAAAGATGTGAGAGAGCACAAGGAAAAGGTCACGGAATATGCAATGAAAGTTGACAAACAAAACTTACGTTAGCCGATTGTGTGAAAATTACGTAAGAAGTGGCACAATCCCCAGCGGAGCTAGATTCAGATAGTTGTTCTAGGGCAGAAGAAACAAAAATACAAGCAGTAAATATCCCACTGGTAATGTAGATAAGTATGTTGTTAACCAGCAATTTCTGTGACGTTATGGACAGAGATACACAGTTTTTGCAAAAAAATTCGCAGCTTTTGTAGCACAGAAGTTTTCCTCCGGGGTAGCAAAGAAACTGAGAAAAGTTATTCGGTTTTAAAAGTTGCTAGAATAAACGAGTCATTACGTACGAACGAGTGATCATATTTGTTCAAACAGCGTAGTACAATAGTCTCTTATGGAAAAATGAAGCATCAAAATTACAGCAGCTAGTGGTTAATTTGGAAGAAATGGATTCACACACATTACATTGTGGATTATGTTTGCATACTCACTGTGCGGGGTGTATGTCAAATAAGTGTCAGCGAACACGTTTCATTGTTGTGCATGCATTCAGTTGCAGTATGAATTTGGTTTCGTCTTCACTTCGCCTATATTGTATTGCATTCTTTATTCGTCATTGTTGTGCAGCAAGTACATCACACTGGACAGATCAAATTATTATGTCATACTACAAAAATTTTAAACATCAAAAAGTAATCATACATGGGGTGAACCGCTAAGACAGGCCCCCCCAAATATTTCCAGAATGAATAAATATATCGAGACGCAGTTTTTCGCCAAGTTATAGCGGACAATATAGCTAACTTACTGACTTCCACAATTAACTTATCGTTTATAGTTGCCGAATTAAGTCACCGACTGTTTTTTTGTAATGGAACTGTAGCATTTGACAAAAACTTCAAAGAACTTCGACGTAACACGTATGGGAATTGCCCAAATAGTATGAAGATAATAGCACCGCAAACCACTGTCCTTTCATCAGGAGATGATGTGCCGTAAACTTCTGCCCTGTTACACCAAATGTACGGTTATTGTGTTTATCTATAGGCTTGAAGCCGATCAGTAAGTGTTCTGCTGTTGCAAAATCAGATAACTTGTACATAAAACTGTTCAGACATTCACAATATATGTGACAGACATTCACAATATATGAGACAGAGCAGCGGTGCGACTGTATGCTGAAGAGCAGGTGGTGCTAAGTTCTAGAAACAGTAAGTAAGGAGAATAAAATACGCCAAGGAAAAACAAGAGCAGCTGATGAAAGAAATGAAGTCATATTTTACCAGCAGTAACACTACGCAAACGTCACCAAGAGGCAGCTTGGAACTACAAGAGAGATAAACGAGTGTTTTGCGAACACTACATTCCATCGCATTTCATCCCCTTCGCGTTTCGCTGCATCTACAGCTTCATGGCAATGACTTCCAAAATTGGTTACAGTTACCCGGATATTATCTGAGAAAAGTGCAAAGTGATAAGGCATGTCTATGCAAAATTTTATTTAAGGAAGAAGCATCGTTTACAAAGTATGGGCAAGTCAGTCTCCGCAATATGGACTAATCGTCAGTTGAAATTCCTCGCTGACTCAAAACAACGCTATTGGTCTGTCTGCCTTTTCCAAGACCTGCATCATTGGTCCCTGTTTTACTGGTGCGACACTAAATACCCTTAAATATCTAGAGTTCTTAAGATATGCTGCTGCATAGTTACTGGACATAAGGCAATCAGTGTTGTACTAACATGACACGTCCCACCCATTCAGTACGTGTGACGAACCCTCATTAAAAAACGTCTAGAGGGCACTGTAACGGTCGTTTAGGAAATGTGTAATGGTCTACACACTCACCAGCTTAAAACTTCTAATATAGTTTTATCTCTGACGTAAATCACAAGAGGTCTTTTAGGAAACAGCAACGACTCCCGGAGACCTGAAATGCCTTGTAACACGAGACTGTGGTGCGTTAGCTCCGGAAGGAATTCATCATGCGGTATTGTTTCTCTAGAATCACATCACAGCAATGCTCAAAGTCAACATTCTGAGCACTTGGTATGACAGCCATACCCCAGTTACCTGTTTGCTCATATTTGGTATAATAGGACAGTGGTTTGCGGCGCTGTTATCTTCATGCTATTTGATCATACTTGATACGTTGTAACAGTTCTTGGAAGCTCCTTTCAAAAGTCACACAAAATAAATAGCTCCGTTAAACAAAACAAAATCGATGATAATTCGGAGACTATAAACGATAAAAATTACCTGTTAACGCTACGAAATTCGCCATATTGTCTACTATAACTTGACAAAACCGCACTTCGGTGTATTTATTCATTCGAGACATCTAGGGTGGCGTGTCGCCGTTACCTCACTCTGTATATTTAAATATGACAGCCATCACAAAAATTGTAAACATTTATATATAGGCGTATAATATTCAAGGCAGCAGACAATAGTTGTATAGCTGTTCAGTTCGCTCCATTTAGACAGCATGCAGCAAATCTATGCAAATTTTGTATCATAACGATGTACATACGTAGGTTTTTAAGCTGTCAGATAATCATTTACGCCGTAGCAACACTTTTGGAGGAGATAGGCATGAACATCTGTATTAAAGGAGGAAATACCTTTCATAATTTTGTATAGTAAAGTAGTTTTTTGTACGGCCTGTTTCCTGTTTGGAGTGGCACACCGTTAGTGTTGTATTTGAATATTTGACGTGTATATCCATGTTCTTGCGTTATGTGAGTGAAGACCCTGATTTTTAAATACAAGCTGGTTACTATCGTCTAGGATTTCCTTGTGAAAACTATTACTTACGTATTTTCTGTCCCGCATTTAAATGAGTGATATTTATTTATTGGTTACATGTTTGCCTGTTAGACTCATTAGGTGGCTTGTGGAGTGTAGGTGTAGGGGTACTACACCTACACCCCACAAGCCACCTAACGGTGTGACGGGAGGTATGTTGTATATTAGTGTCGCATCCCCTCCTTTCCTGTTCCAGTCGCGAAGAGTTTGCGGGAAAAGCGACTGCTGGTAAGTCTCTGCGTGGGCTCCAATACTATCTTCATATCTTTTCGCGAGATATACATGCGAGGAATCAATATATTGGTTGACTCTCTCAGAAACGTACGTTCTCAGAACTTTAAGAGAATGGGTATTGTGTTCACACGTTCGTATCGTCGTAATTGACTCCACTGTTGGGGTAGCTGTATGGGAATATCCCGATAACTAAAATATTAAAAAATATGTAAATAAATGAAAAATAAAACAGCTTTAGATGTAGTCCACACCATGATCCAGAATGTCCCTCTTGCAGGACATGCCAGTGGAGTTAGCTGAAAAGGGGAGGCCATGGCGTTGGAATCACAGATTTACTTCAAACTCTGGACACCTTTAGCACGTCGTTAAAGCAGTACGCAAGTACTAAGGCGCACTACTCTGACAATTCCGAGAAAATCGCAAGTTTAACGCGTCTATTATGTAACTGATGTTTGTGTGCGTAGGTGCCTGACGTTAGAATTCATGGTGGTAAAGTGGTCGCCGGCACGATAGCTCAGCGTGTTCGGTCAGAGGACTGGTTCCCCTCTGTAATAAAAAACTGAGTGAACGGATCAACGATGAACTGTAACGGATGTCATGGGACGTCCGTCCTGAATCTTGTTCAATCTTAATTTTTAATCTATATTTCTTTCATTTGATATTTGAGAGGGAACAACGATTTTTAAAAAATCACATGTATTTGCATAAGTTTTAGTGAATTTCATGTTATTTGACTACTTACTATTTTAATTACATTTCATTATTAGAACAAACGTTTATAACGATTGACAAATAAATGAAGAAACGCATAGAGTTTTCCTCAAAATGTGTGCCTGTTGTGATTTGCCAGACCCCGTATACATGCAATCTCATAAGGTACCCGGAATTATTGTACAGCTCGATGCTTCCAGCTGGAGACACGGAGGCAAGTGTCATTTTGCAGTTAACCTGCACAGCAGTGAGACGTTGATAACGTAAGAACGAATAGTATGGGTATAATATTTTTGGATATCGCAATTTACACTTGTACTACATAAAAAAAAGAAAGAAAAGAAAACAGAGGGCAACCAGAGCTGAGCTACCGTGTCGGCGACCACTTTACCATCATGAACTCTAAAGTCAGGCACCTACACATAGCTACATCAGTTACATAATTGCCGTGTAAAACTTCTCTTGCGATTTCCTCGGATTTTCCAGAATAGTGTACCTTCGGTATATCCTACCACGGTTGCGGGGCCTCTGTCACATCATCAGGTGTATCTGAAATCTGAATTAAGGCAACAGTTATAACTTACATTACGCAACTAAGAAGTTTTTTAAAAATTAATGATTGACATTTAGAAACCGGAAAACAGATAAAATGATTGAACAACAGCCTACCTAGTAGTAGTAGATCTTGACGTCCTTGCCCTAAAAACTAACAGGTAAACATCTACCGTAGGTGGACTATCAAATAACATCCCCAAACTGTGACTGTAAAAAACTCCAACTTCCATTCGCGGTCTGGGAAAACCCCTCTTGTCCCGAAATTGCCCCAGGAATGCATGTAGTCTATAACAATAAAGCCACCTTAGGACATCAGGTGGAAGTCACGCGCTAAACCAAACTAAATAACGACCTTGCGCTGTAGAAAGCGTAGGTCAGCTTACTACCTGATATGAAGAACTACACGATACCGTCTACATTCGACGCCAACACGTACCAAACGTTGATGCAGCGCGCGTGGGTGACCCGTGCCGCTACGGCAAGTCTACCGAACAGTAACGCTGCGCGCCATATGTGAGTAAACACAGTGAATTGGGCCCATAACGCGGCAAGGAAAGGAATTAAGGTAAAAGCACGTACGAAAGCCGAAAAAATGCAGAAGCAATAAAGGTAACAACCGAAAGTAATGGCAGTCCATTACGAGAGATGTTCGGCTTTACAAACAGATAAGAAGCAGCAGCATGACTAATAACAGAATAAGTGCAAAAAAGCTACACATACGTGACTTGGAAAGCTAACGCAAATAACAGAATAAGCCAATGGCCGAAATGCGTACAACTGCCAAAAATCTGCATTCAATAGCGGAAAAGTCCAAATATAACAAACAAGGAATTGTGAACCAGCAACAATAAAAAGTGAAACATTCAAAACATTAAATTTCCAATATCTGAATCTAATAGCAGAAAAGCCAATCATAACAAATGAAACGTTGTAAACTTGTGAAATTAAAAGGTAAAAATTCAAAATATAAAGCCGCCAAATGTGCATCCATCGGCAGAAGAGTAACAAATGACAGGTTGTGAACCAGTGAAATTAAAAGGTAATACATTTGAAATTTAAAAACCTTTTTTTAAACATTTCGAGATATTAAAAAATTTAAAAGATAATTGTAAGTTTTTATGGTACTGACCATCTGATGTTACTGGAATCTTAGCGTAGCACTGCTTTAAACGCTGTTAATTTTATGTGATCATTCCAGCTCAGATAGATCTGTATGCATACTTCGGCAGGTCCCGGCGGTGGTTCGAGTTCTCCCTCGGGCATGGGTGTGTGTGTGTGTGTGTGTGTGTGTGTGTGTGTGTGTGTGTGTGTGTGTGTGTGTGTGTGTGTGTGTGTTTGTCCTTAGGATAATTTAGGTTAAGTAGTGTGTAAGCTTAGGGACTGATGACCTTAGCAGTTAAGTCCCATAAGATTTCACACACATTTGATTTGATTTTGTATGCATACTTTTAGATATTTGATGGAAGTAACTGATTCCAGTATTCATTCTGCAATCGTGTAATCATACAGCAAAGCGTCTTTCTGTCTATTACACGCAATACGCTACATTTGTTTACGTGGAGGGCCACTTGCCAGTTACTCTAACAACCGTTGATTGTCTGCAGGTCTTCCTGCGTTCCGCTACAATTTTCTAGCATTGCAACTTCTCTGTTTACAATAGCGTTTTCCACGAAGAGCCTTATGGAGCTCCAGACGTTATCTCGCAAGAGTCATCAGGCGTATTTTCTCTATTTGCAACAGCTATTTATGTATGTGAATTCAGCCCAAACATCCTAATCATTCCCAGCGTCGACGGAAAGCGTCAGTTTCTTTCCCGTTAGAAACAATATTATTTTTAAAGCTGGACAGGATGCATAAGCACACCACCTGCACTTAAGTTCTCTAAGGATTTACACACAAAGTATGAAGGAGTTGGCAGCGGTTCACGTTTGAGTCCCATGGCCCAGTGGTCCACTCCACTGATTGCCAGTTCGTTGGCTCCTGTTCAGTTCCTATTGCTACAATTTCTTTTTTCGTTTTATTTTATTCCTCGCAGTGTCGAACGATTAATTATAAAACTTAAATATATTTAAACAGTCCAACCTATATAAGTAAAATTAATATATTCAATTAAGTTACTATTACAGCCCCTGTAAGTCAAATAACTATAGGCCACGACACTGTAGCACACTGGTAAAATTTTACACGAGCCGCCACTGTTGAATCTTACAGAGGAGATCAATGGTCTCCATAAATGTAATAATACGCGAACATAAAACATATGCAAAGTCAGATATATAGACCTATAGTTTGGTGCGTCTGTTCGGCGGCGCTTATTGAAAACGGGTATGACGTGCGCTTTTTCCAGTCATCAGGAACACTTCACTCTTTCACAGACATACCGCAAATTGCTGCTACAAGAGAGGCAAGTTCATTAGCACACTCTACATAGAAACGCATTTGCATCTCATCAAGTCCAGTGTCCTTTCCTCTTTTACATCCCATGGTCACTTATTTCGTTATCTGCCATTTTCCCATTCGTGAGACGATTTAAAAAGTGGGATCTTCCTGTGTGAAACAGTTTTCGAAAAAGACATTTCGTATTTTGGCTTCTCTTTGTCATCCTCCACTTCAAAGCCTTGTGGTCACAGAGTGTATGGACAGATGGCTTCGATCGTTTATTGACAACGTAAGACCGAAAAATTCGGATTTTCTGTCGAGTTGCTAGATAGAATTTTACTTTTGGATTCTAAGAACGCTTCATGCATAGCTATCCTTTTTCGCTTGGCTTCGTCTGTGAGACTTTGGCTACGTTTGAATTTGAAATGAATCAGTCTTGCCATCGTAGCAGCTTTATAACATGGTTGTCTAACCAGAGAGGGTCTTTTCCATTCCTCTCAACTGCTCGGCACATATCTATCAAAAGCTCATTGCTCAGTGCTCTTGAATTTTGTCGATTGGTCCTCAACACAGTCAGTGCTGAACATGAAATTACATGTGGTCCTGTCAGGTAACGTGAAATCTGGACTCGTCGCTCTTGTGAACAGAAAGATCTCCTTGATCCAAACTCCAAGGAACTTGGTAGCATTTACATTTTGCAGGTTTCTGATGAAAAACTCCGTAGGAGCATTTAATTGGTGTTCCATACGTACTGCGTTGATATTCATAATGATTGTTTTTTGGGTATTTATTTTTAGATTCTTTTCAGAAAACCACTTCGTAATGTCTACGGTTCCTTTCTTTATTCCTCTTATTCAGTCATTCATTTTACTAGCACATTTGTGTCTCTTGTGAATTTAACGCACTTCTGATATGGGCTAGTTGGAACTGGGTCATTTATGAATAGCACAAGCAAAACGGGTCCCGGAACCCGGAACCCTGTGGTATACAATACTTAACACACAATTTTTTTCTGAATAATAGGACCTTATGTTACTCCCTTCTTGGAATGTAAATTCAACTATTTGCTCTCTGTTTTGCAGGTAAGATTTTAATCATTCACACGTTGGTCCCACAAACCTATACACTCTAATTTTATAAGCAATATGTTGTAGCCTTTGAGAGGTTTAGAAATATTGCACAGATCTGTTCCTTACCGCCAGCTGCATTTAAAGCTTCATTTAGGAATCCAAATATGACAATTCCGGTACAGGCCATGCCACCTATCAAGGTGTAAGACTTTACATTTGTGTATAATCGATGTTTGAACCCAGAGACTATAGCAGAAACATCATGTAACTGCAGCAGACAATAATCACTATCAGATTGGCAATAGTCATAAATGAGGTATTCTTTGAAAAATGCTAAACATTTAAGGTGAAAAAAATACTTGTTAACGTATGCACTACTTGTAGTATAGAAAGTATGCTTATTCTTAGAGTCGGAGAAATAGTTTTCTTTCCATAAAGTTTATTAATCTCCTATAGTAGATTGTCTGGATTATTCTGAAGAACGCAGATAGCAGCGATACGGGCCTATAGTTATGTACATCGGTTTTTATCCCTTTACTTTGGCTGTTTTCAGTTTCTTTCTTTTTGGGAAGGAGAGTGGCGAATTTGTACCACGGAACGGTTATCATTTGAGTTCCTCAATAGTGTTTAGCATTTCCTTCTCCATTGTAGGGTCTAGAAAAGAGACTTATATTTTGACCTGAATCTGAAATGAGTTATTAAAGTAGATTTTGAGAATTGTTGTATGAGGTTCTCTGCTACCTGCGTGAGAAATTAATTAAATGCATTTGCAAATTTTCTGGGGTCCGATAATACAACTGAACTTTCAAATAGGTTAATATTTTGGAATTTTGTATGCTGTACTGTTGTTTCTCTTCTTAAAACATCCACAAAGGTTTCATTTTAACTGTGCAACTTTTTATGTATACTTTTCACTATTCTTTGTACCTGATTTACGACCCTACTAATAATTATTTTGAAGGATTTAAAATTGGTATCAAACTCTGGAGATGTGGTCTGTTTGAAAATTTTGTTCACTAACCTTTTCCTTTTTGCAGAAATTTTATTTCAGCGGTAATCCAATTATTTCTTACGTTTCCCGTTTTCATTTGTTTTTCTTTTTTCAACGAAAAAATAATTCAAAATAGTAAGTAACTTTGATGATGAAGATATCAAATTTGTCCATAGCATTTGAAAATTTGTGTATTGCTTCCCAGTTTTCTTTGCTTACTCAGTCCAGAAAGTAATTTATATTCTCATCACTGAGACCACTGGCGTTTATTATGCAGTTCCTTGACTGTAGTTGCATTTCCAAGTGAAGCTACCTGCCTCGCTCCCTCCCCCCAAAAAAGCTATAACAACAAAACTTGTAATAAAGAAACTGATATTTTTAAATACTTACAGACAATGAAATCCGAAGTTCACCAGTTCTTTCCACTGCTATAATTTCGCAAGAAAATGGTTCCCTTCTTGCTGCTTCCATCTTCTACATCTACATTTATACTCCGCAAGCCACCCAACGGTGTGTGGCGGAGGGCAGAAGTAGTCTTAATCTTACGAAGAATAAGATCCATAGTACATCTCGCTCTCGAAGCAGAAAAAAGTAACGGTTGAGTCTTTCGATAGCCATAAAGACTGTTGTGCCATTGTGTCACACAGACTGGTGCTAGTCTTTCGATGTGACACAACTTTGGCAACTTGCTCATCCATTTCGCTGCTTTTATGTTCAAGGAACTGTACATTTGACCTCACGTGGCATGAGTGCAACTCGTTCCTGATCTTTCCATCAGAGAAATATCTAAGGTGGTCACTCGGAATCGACCCTGGCACCTCCTCGTCAGTAACCAAAATCACTAACCAGTAGATTTTTAAATGTATTTTTATTTTATTTTTTTTTTCAATGCCGTTAATGTTCTTCCCTGGAACCGCAAAGCAAAGGGTGGAACTCTTGAAATATATATTGAAATAAAAATCATAGCTGGCCGTTGTGACCGAGCGGTTCTAGGCGCTTCAGTCCGGAACCGCGCGACTGCTACCGTAACAGGTTCGAATCCTGCCTCGGGCATGGATGTGTGTGATGTCCTTAGGTTAGTTAGATTTAAGTAGTTCTAAGTTCTAGGGCACTGATGACCTCAGATGTTAAGTCCCATACTACTCAGAGCCATTTGAACCACTTAAAAATCGTCTTTACTTGACAAAGAAAAGAAAGAGGAGCCCCAACATAAAAGATCGCCTTCAGCGACAAAACCACCAAACTGAGTTACGATAAACTTACTTGAAGCAGATGAGCTGAATGACGAGAAAAGGAGGTAGATGCTGACTTAACGAAAGATTAAATAAAGTTAAATTCGTGAATTGCATAATGTTGCGTCTTCTGGAGATGTAAAGCAGTTTTTCTCGTATTCCTGTGTTCTGTGCTTGGTACATATGTTTTAATTAAATGAAATTTAAGAAAGAAAGGATATCCACTTGCAAGTAACGTGAACGTCTCGTCACTTAATCACTCTCTTACTGACTGTGTCGTCTTAGTTGTTCGCCCTTAAGTAAAAATTGTATAATAATAGCTATTAACGCCAGTTTGCTTATAAATTCAATATTCTGTTTTCAATTATCGCTTTTAGAAGGATCGTTGTTAGTCAGAGATTTACGAAAAGGTTAATATTCACTCCACTAATGACATGCGCATTAGAAGACTCGTCTTTGTGTGGCCATTTACGATAGTGCAAACTTTAAGAAGTTTTGAAAGAGAATGTTGGACCTGGGGTTGTTTTGCAGTTTTTTATACTGTCCAGTAATGCAGAATATAGAGTTCTCTAGAGCGGGTAATTTATCGACCACAACGAGGTCCACAAAATGTCTCATTACCCAAATGTGGCTATTGTATTCTGCACTTAGGTAAAGATTACAGAAGTGATGAAGCCTTCATTTAGTGTGATGGCTTTCGCAATGGTTCTATCCGTGAAAGATAGTTTTTCCTGGTCCAATTCCAGATTCATATTTCCGCGAAAGAAATAAGTGTTCTACAGATTCAGTCAGCTAATAATGATGATAATGAGGTTTTTTTTCACTTAACGGCGTGCAAGATTTTATTCTTTTCTTTAGTGTGTTCCAGTGAACACGCTCCTAATATAAATTTTAAGTTAAATCAGGAGTTTTAATATTTCTTGGCCATTTGCGGTACCTGGAGGTGTTTCGCTAGTTGGCACGTCTGGTCAGATGGTCCATTCGTTGAAGGTGATCTAGTGGCCACATGGTATGTCCACTATTTGAGTTACGGTCCAAGTAAGAGTAAGTTTGTTATTAAATCTAGTTGTGTTCAGCAGTAGGCTCCTTGCGTAATTAGGCTGTAATTGTATGACAAAGGGTTTTACTAAGAGTTTTTGCTGAATGCGTTGGGCAATTTTCATGATTCAGTAACTTGCAGAATTCTTCAAGCAACTTGTTGCTCTGCTGTTTCAAGATGTTTTATGGATACCAGAGGTGTATTACTTTTTTTTAAAAATATGAATTTGATTTTCGTTTTTACGTTGTGAAGCTTGATTGTGGCTCATCTCTGTGTTGAACCGCTAAAGACATTACATTGTATAACACAAATTTGAACTGTGGCGCATTAATTTGTTAAATATTTGTTGTAAAATAAATTTTAATAATCTGTTGACCAAATATTTTAAGGATAACAGACCACTCACAGCTCAACCCAGACTTACTACTCCCTCTAGCGGCACAATATGTTCGAAATCTGAGCATGTATGAAATGAATGTGGCACACTGGTATAATACGATACAGAGTGTCGTTACGCCGAAAGGCAATGCAGCACATAAAGTAGGAAGTGATGCAATTGATGATGGGGTCCAAGAGGTCGACGGAAAATGGATACCGTCTTGCAAAACTACTCTAAGGATGGGACTCTTCAGGGGACAAGGAGGTATGGCACGTAACATATTCATAGTGATCCGCCCCTTGGATGGGGACATTAAGCTCGGCAACCTCTTAGATACTATTATTGCATCATCATTATAATAAACATAATCATTTTGATCATGACCACATCATCATCATCACGACCATCCTGTTGAACAACAACAGCACACTACATTCTATGTGCTCTGTTCAGAGTCACCTATATAAACACTTACACATAAAATTCTAGACACATAACCTGCTTAAATGTCCTCAACAGTGGGTTGCAACAGCCCATAGACAAACTTATGAATAAAACAAAGACCCCGCGCACAACATACGTGGTCTATAGATATAGTACTACTTTTTCATAGTGGGCATCACAGCTATTTTAAAAATCAGTCATGTTCATTAATGAATCAACAGACTGATCGACAAACCAGATTCCTTGACAATTTAAGTTGTGGTCTGCTCACAGCTAATGAAAACCAAGGTAGCGAATTCATCTGCTGACAAGCAGAATTATTTGAATCATCAATACTCCGTGTGAAATCACATATGCTGTCCTTTTGCAAATACACACATCAAAAAAATTTTTGCATCTCCTCGGTTCCCAGAGGTCCAGAACGCGTACAGAAAACACGAAATAGTGGTCAACATAAAAATTATTTGCGCTCTTTTTATTGCTTATGAAAACCACACGTTGCTTGTTGTACTACTATACAGCGAGACCTACAGAAGTGTTGGTCCAGATTGCTGTACACACCGGTACCTCTGATACTCAGTAGCACGTCCTCTTGCACTGATACATGCCTGTATTCTTCTTGGCATACTATCCACAAGTTCATCAAGGCACTGTTGGTCCAGATTGTCCCACTCCTCAACGACGATTCGGCGTAAATCCATCAGAGCGGTTGTTTGGTCGTCCATAAACAACCCTTTTCAATCCATCCCAGGCATGTTCGATAGGGTTCATGTCTGCAGAACATGCTGGCCAATCTAGTCGAGCGATGTCGTTATCCTGAAGGAAGTCGATCACAAGATGTGCACGATGGGGGCGCGAATTGTCGTCCATGAAGACGAATGCCTCGACAGTATGCTGCCGATATGGTTCCACTACCGATCGGAGGATGGCACTCACGTGTCGTACAGCCGTTCCAGCGCCTTCCAAGATTACCAGCGGCGTACGTCGGCCCCACATAATGCCACCCCAAAACGGCAGGGAACCTCCACCGTTCTGCACTCGCTGGACAATGTGTCTACGGCGTTCCGCCTGGCCGGGTTGTCTCAAAACACGACTCCGATGATTTTCTGGTTGAAGGCATACGCGATACTCATCGGTGTATAGAACGTAATGCCAATCCTGAGCGGTCCATTCAGCATGTTGTTGGGCCCATCTGTACCGCGCTGCATTGTGTCGTGGTTGCAAATATGGACATCGCCATGGACGTCTTGAGTGAATTTGCATCGTGCAGCCCATTGCGCACAGTTTGAGTCGTAACACGACGTCCTGTGGCTGCACGAAAAGCATTATTCAGCATGGTGGCGTTGCTGTAAAGGTTTCTCCGAGCCAAAATTCGTAGGTAGCGGACATCCACCGCAGTAGTAGCCCTTGGGTGGCCTGAGCGAGGCATGTCATCGACAATTCCTGTCTCTCTGTATCTCCTCCATGTCCGAACGACATCGCTTTGGTTCACTCCGAGATGCCTGGACGCTTCCCTTGCTGAGAGTCCTTCCTGGCACAAAGTAACAATGTGGACGCGATCGAACCGCGGTATTGACCGTCTAGGCATGATTAAACTACTGACAACACGAGCCCTGTATCTCCTTCCTGGTGGAATGAGTGGAACTGATCGGCTGTCGGACCCCCTCCGTCTAATAGGCGCTGGTCATGCATGGTTGTTTATATCTTTGGGTGGGTTTAGTGACATCTCTGAACAGTCAAAGGGACTGTGTCTGTGATACAATATCTACAATCAACGTCTATCTTCAGGAGTTCTGGGAACCAGGGTGAGGCAACTTTTTTTTTTGATATGTGTATTATCGATATTTTAAATATAATTATATTATTAAATATTATTACATTCCTCAAAGAGGTTTTAAAAATTTTGGACTTTCCCATTTTCCACCTACATATTTTTTCAATAGTTTCTTATTTTTGCTTTATTTGATTTTTTGTAGACACTAGCGACGTGTTCCAGCTTCATTTGGGTAGCGCTATCTACAACTAGCCAACTTGTCAGTTTCTTATTTTTGCTTTATTTGATTTTTTGTAGACGTTAGCGACGTGTTCCAGCTTCATTTGGGTAGCGCTATCTACAACTAGCCAACTTGTCTGGCATAGAAGAAATTTTCGTTCAGCGCGTGCGACGGCCACTTGCTGGCTGCCTGACTCTAGTGCCAGTAGGCACGAGTTACGTTTCTTGTGTGATTTTCACCAGTATTTCCATTTACACCCCTGAAACATTAATTCGGTACCAAAAAATCTATTCTTATCAACCCAATATGTGATACGTCCTGCAACGCAGGTCGTTTAAAAAGTCTATATTAGATCAAGCCATGCCACTCGAATGCAGCGCAACTGGGAGTATGTCCAACTGCAGTGCCGGGCTAGTACCAACAACCACAGCCAGGCGAACTGCTGCTGACTTCCTAAGAGATCTGTAAAAGTTATGAAACGGATAAAATAAGACGCTTGGTATAGAGTTAAGGTTAAGCTTAAGCTTAAAAAGACTGAAGAAAAATCCCTGGCGTGTGCAGCTTAAATCGTTTAAGTTACACTGAAACGTCCCCTTTTGAACATTTATACAAGACTGTCCTTAAACGGATACACAATATTTTTTTTTTTAGCGCAACGCAATCTGACTTTCAAAAATCCCTACAAAAGAATGGCCCTGACTAACATTAACCTATACGTTTCACAAATCACTTACCTCACAAAAATCTTGGTTACTCGAACTACTGCAATACAGCTATCACCACTACTAACAGCTAAATAAAAGATTCAAACTACGGAAGGCACTAACTACTGATAGGGATAGTTAGCAAATGAAAGATTTTGATAAAGAACAAACAATGTATTTACCTTAATATCATCATATATATATATATATATATATATATATATATATATATATATATATATATATATATATATATATATAGCAGTTCATGACAAATTTCAAAACTCCGCCATCTCTCTCCCCACATCCACCACTGCTGGCGGCTCACCTCCAACTGCACAACGCTACGCGCTGTTCACAGCCAGCTGCCTAACACTACAATGGCGAGTATTACAACAATGCAAAGCAGCCACAGACTGCACACAGCACAGCCAGTGATTTTCATACAGAGGTGGCGTTACCAATAAAAAAACCTAAACAGCCTACTTACATAAGGTTGTTTAGGTTTTTTTATTGGTAACGCCACCTCTGTATGAAAATCACTGGCTGTGCTGTGTGCAGTGAAATGTAACTTAATGTGAAGAACTGGTGTCTATACAATTATAAATTTACAACATGATAATACATTTACAAAATACATCATTAAAGAACATAATAGTACAGATAACATTTGTAGTACAGGCTTTACAAAAGAATCGAACTAACATATACATCAGTGTTACAGGAATTATGACATAAGTAAATACATAAAAGATCAGAATAACTTTTGAAACATCAACTTTACACAGGAGCATTAAAACAGAACAGAATAAATAATGTCTAAACATATTTACAAGGTAAATAACATATTATTAATGCCAATTATATTTGAGGATAACAGTATTCCTCATCATAGTGAATGTAGCTTAGTATTAGAAGAAAAAAAATTCTATGAAACTACACAGAGACAGGAAGAAAACAAATACACAAGGGTACACAAACACATGGTGGGATAACACAAAAGGAAAGGACAGGGTTTCTTTTACTGCAGTATTTTGCAAACAAAACTTTCTTTACTTCTCGGAGATCTCCCTTCGTTCTTCATTATTTCCAAAAAGTCCTATCTATACCTGCTTTCTGTACTTTTTTCGTATGACTTCTCAATGCATTTCATCGCAACTCATTCTCTTATATAGTCTACCACCTCTTAAGCTAACTTAAATCTACTGAGCTCAGATGCTAAAATAAGGGACGAGGCAATACAGCAGCACAAAACAATTAACACAAACAGCAATGACAAAAAAAATACAAAAGGCAAAGCAAGCAGCATAAATTACAACTAATATAAGGCAATGAGCAGCAAACAAGAAAAATAAATCAGTAGTAAAACTGGCTTAACAGAGTAATGTATAGTGAAATTTAGTAGCACTATGCCTGGCAGACAATAGCAGAAAATGAAATAACTTATACCTAAACATGACATAGCTCAAGCAGAAAAAATAGTACACTAAAGATAACAATGCAGATAAGGGAAATGTATAATCACATCTTAATGTTTAAGTAATTAAAGTGGTGCACCACAAAAACTAATTCTACAAAAAATTACCAAGTACTTGAAAAGAAAATTATATATGCAGTTACTGTTATTAGTCCCTTCTTATTGTTCTTTCCATTCCAAGAGCTCCTTTTTCGAAGAATGTATATCATAAAATAATTATTTAATAGATCTGTCGACAGAAAGTGTTCACATTAGCAAATGCATCTACGTTTATTTTATAAAACTAATGCTGCAACACAGCTGGAAACCAGATATCAAATGAAATAAGCAACTATGTACAAAGTAAAGCATAAGAACATCATTCAGTAGTCATGAGGCATTTCATAAGTTAGTAGAAAAATCTCTCAACTAGAGAGACAGTAGTCATAATCAGGTGTATAGACATAAAATATTTCTCGTCATTTAATTAGGCATTTCAGTAAATATCATAAATTAAGAGCTCCACAGTGTAATCATATGTTTTCAAGTTCGACCATGTCGTTTTTGCGATGCTTTCTACAAAGGAACGTCAATAGCGACGATAATGGCCTCCCCTTTTTTTTTTCTCCACCTGTACCTCTGAAAGGGGCACACGCTAATGGCTTTTTTTTTTTTTTCCAGGCGACTGTCGCCCAGCTCGGTGCCCATGACGCATTACGTGCAGGTGGTCACTTAACTTTCTTACCGAAATATTTACGACACCAGTTTCCGCTACAGTGGCAGTCTCATATAAAAAAATTCCACAGGTCAAGAATTTGCATTACAAATCTGTAGAAACAAAATCCTATTGATATAACAGTGTCCAAAAAATTTTCATCGTCATTGTATTACATTCACGCATTTACATACATTTCATAACTCTTAAAGTACGATTCTCGGTTTCCAACAACATTTTTCACAAACCAGAGTCCCTAACCACTACTCATTATTCCTTACCTTATTACACATATACATATTCGTCGACACTTCTTCAATATTTCATCATAAGAAATACGTAGCATAATCAAATTCCTCATTTACGGTAGCATCATCTTATTGATCATAAACATACCTCAACAGCATAATACACATCGTCATCGTAAAAATAACATCATAACACCTCAGTCAAATCTCGAAAACGTCGTAGCTTTCTGCATTAATGTCAAAACCTAAAAAAATTCTCTGCTCATGTCAAAAGTGTCATCTGCCTCAAACATACTTTAAAAATCATGATCCCATACCAAATATATCATTCAAAGCTCTCATAATATCACAATGGGTCCGAAAAAATATGAACAGTTCACGAAGTACAGACAAAATACAATTTCGTAAGTGTGAAGTTATACAACGATGTAATTGCGTAAACATCTGTCACTGATGTAGAAAAAAAATGTTTTTCTCTCAGTTGAATGATCAGATAGCTGTGTAATTTATGTATTAGAGAAATATGGTACCGATGTGTAAAGTTGTATAAGCAAATACCATATTAGCTAGGGCTCCTTGTGCTCGCTAAACACATGGTACACAAAGTAGGCGTGTACCCCCCTGAGGATATGGACAATATGTCAGAAGTAGGGACTGTTAGTGTTTGCACGTGTGTTAATAATTCAGCAAGGGATTGGATAACAGCATTGCTGGTTCTAAGGACAATTTCAAAAACTTTGTGAGTGCACAAGTGGTGGTTTATGGACTTGCTATATTGTCCACAAGACTCTTCGATGGTGATTGTGCACCTGCACAGTTGCAACAGATGGCTCCTGGCCGTCTCTACATGGACTACAGTGGGTCTGCATCTTTGATGGCCCACCAATACCATTAATTCTACAAGGACTGCAGTGGGTCTGCACCCCTGGTGACCCACCAATACTGTAATCTCTACCAGGACTACAGTGGGTCTACTCTGTGATGACCTACCTACCAATATTCTTCAAAACTTTGACTGACTCTGCTGTGGGTTCGCTCTGTTGTGGCGCATTACCTGTCTGCATGTCGAGAGTCAGCACTGTCTTTCCGTTGGAAGGTCAACACTACTTCTTCAAGACTGCATGGAAATCCACTACTTCTGTGTGCATTTTCTTTTACTGCTTAGACTTTGAGAAAAACACTGCAATTTTGCTGTGACGAATGATGAGGACTGTCTTTATGGACCATGAGAAAATTTTAGCTTTTGACCAACATTGTATCAATAAGTGTGTGCATTTGATATCTTTGTTATTGTAATTATGAAAAATTTTATCAAATCATTATTGACCACTGCCCAAAACAATTTGTAAATTTTTTTGTGGGGAGCATGGGGGCTATGTAAGTAGGCTGTTTAGGTTATTTTATTGGTAACGCCACCTCTGTATTAAAATCACTGGCTGTGCTGTGTGCAGTCTGTGGCTGCTTTGCATTGTTGTAATACTCGCCATTGTAGTGTTAGGCAGCTGGCTGTGAACAGCGCGTAGCGTTGCGCAGTTGGAGGTGAGCCGCCAGCAGTGGTGGATGTGGGGAGAGAGATGGCGGAGTTTTGAAATTTGTCATGAACTGCTATATATATATATATATATATATATATATATATATATATATATATGATATTAAGGTAAATACATTGTTTGTTCTCTATCAAAATCTTTCATTTGCTAACTATCCCTATCAGTAGTTAGTGCCTTCCGTAGTTTGAATCTTTTATTTAGCTGTCAGTAGTGGTGCTCGCAGTATTGCAGTAGTTCGAGTAACCAAGATTTTTGTGAGGTAAGTGATTTGTGAAACGTATAGGTTAATGTTAGTCAGGGCCATTCTTTTGTAGGGATTTTTGAAAGTCAGATTGCGTTGCGCTAAAAAAAAAAAAAAAAAATATTGTGTATCAGTTTAAGGACAGTCTTGTATAAATGTTCAAAAGGGGACGTTTCAATACGAAAGCGATTATGCCCAGATACCTAACGTCGTTCTCTGTATTTTAGTCATTTCTCTATATAGTGGTCTGTAAATAAAATTACCAAAATGCCAGATAAGTCGTTTAGCCAGGCTAGTACATGTATAGTGTCCTAGGAGGGTCGGACAATTTCAGGCATATGACTGTGAAATCAGGTTGAGTAGCTAGTAGATATCCAGGAATGGTCAATATTCACGGATAAGACTGTGGAGCCGAATCTGGTGGCTGGTACATATACAGGCTATCCCGGGATGAGTGGTCAGTATTCAGGAATACTACTGTGAAGCCAGGTTGGGTCGCTGGTACATATACATGGTGCCCCTGGAGGAATGGTTAACATTCAGTCATGTGACAGTGAAGCCAGGATGGGTCGCCAGCACATATATAGCGGGGTGTCCGAGGAGGAATGGTCAATATTCAGGCATATGAGGGTGAAGCCAGGTTGGGTTGCTGGTACATATACAGGCTGTCCCTGCAGGAATGATCAGTATTGAGGGATATGACTATGAAACGAGGTTGGGTCGCTTGTACGTATGCAGCAGCGTGTCCCAGGAGGAATGGTCAATATTCAGGTATACGACACGAACGATTGTTCGAACAAAAAGTCTACTTAACATGGGGTCTATAATATATACTTTATTAACAGTTATAAGCACTTCAGTAGTTTTTCATCTTCGATACTGTACAGCAAATCTCGTCTATTATTATCTCTTTGGTTCCCATATTTTAGAGGAGGTAGTATGGGCAAAAAACAAGAAAAAGTAGTCTAGTAAACACAGGCTCTTAAACGCATGACTTAAGAGCTATGAGCTCTTGTTCAGTAGAATAGATGTGTTTCAAAATATTGAAGATGTTCACTAGAATAGATGTGTTTAAGAGTATTGAAGGTGGGCAATGGCTCATTGCTCTTACGGTATGAATCTTAGGGTCCATGTTTGCTGGATATTTAATTCTTGTTTTGGCCCATACTGCCACCTCAAACTTTGTCGTTGGAGTTCTGGTGTAACCTGTCTATGTAATTTACTGACCTCTACTTTTTTTTCCTTCCTTTCTTTAGTGTTGTTGTTCTTACAGCTGTACCTCAAAACTACAAACTACAGATCGACTGAAGTTAGACCTAAATTAAATTTTGAGAGCGTACATTCAGCTTCGAATGTTTACTTTTTTGGACTTGCAGAATTAAACATGAAAGTTAAAGTATCATTTCGGAAGAAAATTTTTATTCTTAATTGCATTAGTAGAGACTTTCACTTAACAGGCGTGACTAACATCTTTCTCAGACTGGGAAGTGCTGCAGTTTTTGCAAGTTTATTTTCATGGTGATAGTGACACTTCTGACGTTTTTGCTGCTGTGGTGAAAATAGTGCATCCTACAGGTTGTGGATCGCTTGTATTCTTATTAGTGGCTTTGAATGAGTTTTTGCTTATTTTTACTTCCGAGTGGTTCCTAACTGAAAGAAAACTAATTTAAAAAGCGTCAGAGGAAGAGGCACTATGCACGATTAGGCTATTACATTTTGTAAATCTGACATTCAGTACTATGTAAATTTACTGCCCGTCACATGAACTGGGATCAAAATTCATAACTTACGGCATTATAATTTTTTTTTCAATATTGCATTTGATGTCCAGTGTCATGGTGACCATCAGCATGTTTGTGATCTTTTTGTTTTGGAGTTGCACAGTTCACACATCCGAAGATGTTCCGATATGGCCCGCGAATTCACTGCGTGCAGTTGTGTGACGAACGTATATCGTATACTGATATTCCGACGACTAATAGGACATCATACAACAGGCCACACTGGGCGCAATACCTTTGATAAGTAGTCCCCGAGACCGACTGCGTCTGAGATTCATGTGTAGGTTAGAGATACATTGAAAATACCAGAGGAACATAGAGTAGGAATGCAACTGGATTTTCGGTTGTATTCTTGTTTTTTGAAAGTGTCTTTTGCTGAAACTGCCTACTGTTAGCCGCTGTTAATAAAGGTGTCCGAAAATTTAATCGCGGTGACGGGTCAGTCAGTGTTATATTGTGTGAGAGTCTTCAACGTTGCATTTGAGGTTCCAAATGAAGGATTTCCTAAAACCTTGGAAATGCATGGAAAAGTGTTTTCTGTAACCAGAGGTTTTTGTTTAAGGGTAAATGTGTACAAAGTAGACAATAAGCCAATTCGGAAACATATCCCGCTATAATTATAAGAAGTTACCCAGCCACTGTCTCGCACCGTGATCAACCGCAAACTTGTGAAATATCTACATCTACATTGATACTCCGCAAGCCACCCAACGGTGTGTGGCGGAGGGCACTTTACGTGCCACTGTCATTACCTCCCTTTCCTGTTCCAGTCGCGTATGGTTCGCGGGAAGAACGACTGTCTGAAAGCCTCCGTGCGCGCTCTAATCTCTCTAATTTTACATTCGTGATCTCCTCGGGAGGTATAAGTAGGGGGAAGCAATATATTCGATACCTCATCCAGAAACGCACCCTCTCGAAACCTGGCGAGCAAGCTACACCGCGATGCAGAGCGCCTCTCTTGCAGAGTCTGCCACTTGAGTTTATTAAACATCTCCGTAACGCTATCACGGTTACCAAATAACCCGGTGACGAAACGCGCCGCTCTTCTTTGGATCTTCTCTATCTCCTCCGTCAACCCGACCTGGTACGGATCCCACACTGATGAGCAATACTCAAGTATAGGTCGAACGAGTGTTTTGTAAGCCACCTCCTTTGTTGATGGACTACATTTTCTAAGCACTCTCCCAATGAATCTCAACCTGGTACCCGCCTTACCAACAATTAATTTTATATGATCATTCCACTTCAAATCGTTCCGTACGCATACTCCCAGATATTTTACAGAAGTAACTGCTACCAGTGTTTGTTCCGCTATCATATAATCATACAATAAAGGATCCTTCTTTCTATGTATTCGCAATACATTACATTTGTCTATGTTAAGGGTCAGTTGCCACTCCCTGCACCAAGTGCCTATCCGCTGCAGATCTTCCTGTATTTCGCTACAATTTTCTAATGCAGCAACTTCTCTGTATACTACAGCATCATCCGCGAAAAGCCGCATGGAACTTCCGACACTATCTACTAAGTCATTTATATATATTGTGAAAAGCAATGGTCCCATAACACTCCCCTGTGGCACGCCAGAGGTTACTTTAACGTCTGTAGACGTCTCTCCATTGATAACAACATGCTGTGTTCTGTTTGCTAAAAACTCTTCAATCCAGCCACACAGCTGGTCTGATGTTCCGTAGGCTCTTACTTTGTTTATCAGGCGACAGTGCGGAACTGTATCGAACGCCTTCCGGAAGTCAAGAAAAATAGCATCTACCTGGGAGCCTGTATCTAATATTTTCTGGGTCTCATGAACAAATAAGGCGAGTTGGGTCTCACACGATCGCTGTTTCCGGAATCCATGTTGATTCCTACATAGTAGATTCTGGGTTTCCAGAAATGACATGATACGCGAGCAAAAAACATGTTCTAAAATTCTACAAGAGATCGACGTAAGAGATATAGGTCTATAGTTTTGCGCATCTGCTCGACGACCCTTCTTGAAGACTGGGACTATCTGTGCTCTTTTCCAATCTTTGGAACCCTCCGTTCCTCTAGAGACTTGCGGTACACGGCTGTTAGAAGGGGGGCAAGTTCTTTCGCGTACTCTGTGTAGAATCGAATTGGTATCCCGTCAGGTCCAGTGGACTTTCCTCTATTGAGTGATTCCAGTTGCTTTTCTATTCCTTGGACACTTATTTCGATGTCAGCCATTTTTTCGTTTGTGCGAGGATTTAGAGAAGGAACTGCAGTGCGGTCTTCCTCTGTGAAACAGCTTTGGAAAAAGGTGTTTAGTATTTCAGCTTTACGCGTGTCATCCTCTGTTTCAATGCCATCATCATCCCGTAGTGTCTGGATGTGCTGTTTCGGGCCACTTACTGATTTAACGTAAGACCAGAACTTCCTAGGATTTTCTGTCAAGTCGGTACATAGAATTTTACTTTCGAATTCAATGAACGCTTCACGCATAGCCCTTCTTACGCTAACTTTCACATCGTTTAGCTTCTGTTTGTCTGAGAGGTTTTGGCTGCGTTTAAACTTGGAGTGGAGCTCTCTTTGCTTTCGCAGTAGTTTCCTAACTTTGTTGTTGTACCACGGTGGGTTTTTCCCGTCCCTCACAGTTCTACTCGGCACGTACCTGTCTAAAACGCATTTTACGATTGCCTTGAACTTTTTCCATAAACACTCAACATTGTCAGTGTCGGAACAGAAATTTTCGTTTTGATCTGTTAGGTAGTCTGAAATCTGTCTTCTATTACTCTTGCTAAACAGATAAACCTTCCTCCCTTTTTTTATATTCCTATTAACTTCCATATTCAGGGATGCTGCAACGACCTTATGATCACTGATTCCCTGTTCTGTACATACAGAGTCGAAAAGTTCGGGTCTGTTTGTTATCAGTAGGTCCAAGATTTATCTCCACGAGTCGGTTCTCTGTTTAATTGCTCGAGGTAATTTTCGGATAGTGCACTCAGTATAATGTCACTCGATGCTCTGTCCCTACCACCCGTCCTAAACATCTGAGTGTCCCAGTCTATATCTGGTAAATTGAAATCTCCACCTAAGACTATAACATGCTGAGAAAATTTATGTGAAATGTATTCCAAATTTTCTCTCAGTTGTTCTGCCACTAATGCTGCTGAGTCGGGAGGTCGGTAAAAGGAGCCAATTATTAACCTAGTTCGGTTGTTTAGTGTAACCTCCACCCATAATAATTCACAGGAACTATCAACTTCTACTTCACTACAGGATAAACTACTACTAACAGCGACGAACACTCCACCACCGGTTGCATGCAATCTATCCTTTCTAAACACCGTCTGTACGTTTGTAAAAATCTCGGCAGATTTTATCTCTGGCTTAAGCCAGCTTTCTGTACCTATAACGATTTCAGCTTCGGTGCTTTCTATCAGCGCTTGAAGTTCCGGTACTTTACCAACGCAGCTTCGACAGTTGACAATTACAATACCGATTGCTGCTTGGTCCCCGCATGTCCTGACTTTGCCCCGCACCCGTTGAGGCTGTTGCCCTTTCTGTACTTGCCCAAGGCCATCTAACCTAAAAAACCGCCCAGCCCACGCCACACAACCCCTGCTACCCGTGTAGCCGCTTGTTGCGTGTAGTGGACTCCTGACCTATCCAGCGGAACCCGAAACCCCACCACCCTATGGCGCAAGTCGAGGAACCTGCAGCCCACACGGTCGCAGAACCGTCTCAGCCTCTGATTCAGACCCTCCACTCGGCTCTGTACCAAAGGTCCGCAGTCAGTCCTGTCGACGATGCTGCAGATGGTGAGCTCTGCTTTCATCCCGCTAGCGAGACTGGCAGTCTTCACCAAATCAGATAGCCGCCGGAAGCCAGAGAGGATTTCCTCCGATCCATAGCGACACACATCATTGGTGCCGACATGAGCGACCACCTGCAGATGGGTGCACCCTGTACCCTTCATGGCATCCGGAAGGACCCTTTCCACATCTGGAAATATGACGATGAACCGAACGTTGCGTCAGAATTGCCCTAGTAGGAGGCCCGTTAAGTTGCCTAGGGAGTCTGTAGTTAGCGACGTCGATAGCGCGACACCGTTCTTGGGAGACATAGTGGCTGGATCTTCCTCCCGAAACCCAGAAAGGCCACAAGTGCATGTTGTGGAAGCTGTCGTCTACGCTAAACAGTTACTGTCGCTGAAACTGTGGTCGGCACCGGTAGCCATTGTCGTTTTCGACGCCGAAGGTAGCGAACACACTTAAGACGCGCTCCGTGACAAAAGATTCTTGGGAAAGTAAAAGCAAGGAGCAGAAAGGGAAGGTAAAGTCAATGGGTCAAGACACTCACCCAAGGCAGAATGCGGAAACCGACACCAAACCGCGTAACATTTCGTGAAATTTCGCACACGTACTTGTTCGGTACGTGACGTGTCTTCAAGGCCAGCATCTCAGGATACAAGTCGGAAAACAACCGTAGAATGAAAGATCAACAGCATACAAAGCATCGCGCCCTCCCCCCTCCGAAAACAATGAACTGACCTCTGAGCAGGCAGTAGAGGATTTTTCATTTATCTTGGCCGTTAAAAAGGAAAAGAATATAGATGTACAAAGGTGGAAGAAGAGAACAAACCAGAGTTCAACCCTGCGAAAAGAAAGCTTGAAGGAAATTTTCAGGATAATACATAGTCGCGTGCTGCAGTCAAAATGATGCCATTGGCTTCTAGCGGTAAACGGCTCAGCACTAGCAATCATCCACACATACACACACACACACACACACACACACACACACAAGAAGATACAGAAGAAACAGTGTTGGTTGCACAAGATAGGTTTATTTAATCTTCACATGTGACGCGTTGCGCCTGTCTAGGCATCATCAGACAATCGAATAAAAAGTCTCGCTAATCGAGACCCAGGCGTCGAATATAATTATAAGTCCCCTAGAACTGGGAGGAAACAGCCAGATAGCCACTGTCAATATTTCTTTATATCGCCCACGAAGAAACGGCACCGCGGCCGGCCGAAGTGGCCGTGCGGTTAAAGGCGCTGCAGTCTGGAACCGCAAGACCGCTACGGTCGCAGGTTCGAATCCTGCCTCGGGCATGGATGTTTGTGATGTCCTTAGGTTAGTTAGGTTTAACTAGTTCTAAGTTCTAGGGGACTAATGACCTCAGAAGTTGAGTCCCATAGTGCTCAGAGCCATTTGAACCATTTGAAACGGCACCGCGATCATAAACTTGGTTTGTTTACAACATTTTGAGCACGCGCTATCATCCCGGCATTAGTTTCATGTGCACTAGTTGTAGGAATATGGAAGAGACGGAAAAGGTAAGTCGAAGCGATAGACATGCTGTTGATATTTGCGCTCTCACAAAAAAGGATTGATTTCTGAGGATCAGCCGCAAAAATAATGAACTATTAACATTTGCGTATTGAATGAAAAGACACACGTTATAAATGTGAATCACACGTTGGTTGGCCTTCGAGAAACTATGTACTTAGTTGATAAGTTAATATTAAGTTTTTTTTTTTTTCAGGGAAAGGTACAAGGGCACGTCCCAGCAATGAGGAGAAAGAGAACTTACGTAGATGGTACTAAAGAAGCTGACCGTATCGTAATATGAGTAACTATATATATATATATATATATATATATATATATATATATATATATGGGTTTGAATGTAATGATGTGAATGTTAGGTGTGAGTATAAAGAAGTTATAGTACGTAAAATGTTGGAAAATGAAGTCGAGATCCTGTATTACCAAAGGATAAAAATAAGGGATGGGACCATACATTGAAGAATACAAGTAACAGAGATGAACACCGAATACAAGTGTTCAGGACACAATTACACATGATCACGGCTTATCTGTATGTCCTTCCACAAACATATCTTTTCACACAACATTCGTAGCAAAGTACCATACATATTGTAGTACATAGGAGCTATATCCCGCAGAGAAAAGTATAAATTAAGTACAATCAATACAAGCGGTTTTAAGCAAAAAATATTTATAAACTTTTATGGCACAATGATGTTAGAAGTTTATCTATAGTGCTGCAAACACTGAGTAAAACAGAAAGAAGCATTAACAGAGAATTTGCTCAATTATTGTGAGACGTGTAAACGATGGATTTCAGCAGATCATAAATACTTCTTTCCATTCCTTATCATAACTCCCTGTAGATCCCTAAACCACCTCCCAGTAGAAATGAGAGAGACGTGGCTAGGCGTAGTTATGCGTGCTTGCGTTGGAAACGTGACGGTAAAGTTTTCTGTTCCTTTCGTTAGCAATCTGGAATTACAGACTCTTGAGTTACACGAGATGATGACAGCAGTTAAATCATATCATCAGTTTGCATATTGTTTTTTCAGTCATCACATGTAACATGTTCTGCAAATTATTCATGAAAACAAAGATTACGTCATGAGTTTAAAAGTTAAAGGAAGTACTAGCTCATCATAAAAGTTTTCAACACAAATGATTTATTGATGATGAGAATTAATATGAAATACCTTGTCATTAAAATTTTGCCTTAGGAATTTTGTAGGCGGAAACGACCTCTTAAGTGTTATTCACGTGTATTTAAATATTGTTATTCAAATACCGAAAATGATGTGACAGATTCATGTATAAACTTGTGTATAAGTGAAACGTATTACACATCGTGTGTCTGCTATTATTAAAATGACAGAAGGAACAAATTTACGTCACATTTCAATTTCTTTATGCAAATCATGCAAAATTTTACGCACTTGTACAAAGACATGTCAGGAAAACTGTAAGTGAAAAGGGTGTTTAACACACGTGAAATGAAAAGAGACTTCAAGAAAAACTGGCCACATATCATATATTTAGCGTGCATTAAGTGAGGAATACACATTCGTGTGAAACTGTGATCAAACTTGCGTGTGACTACAATGACATAAACAAAGTGCCCTTTGTAGTGGTGTTGGACGCTGAACTTAACTACGAAGGAGGCATTAAAGCAAGTAATTTACGTACTTACCTGGAATATAGTGAGCTCCCGATGTGATGCCAATGATACGGAATGGCCTTTTGGACACTGAAGTGTGTGATGGACGACGTGGTCTCTATAACCACAGTCGAAACTTTATGGCATCACTGTCGCGCCATCGAACTTCTTAACCAAACACAAATCAACGCGCACTTATCCTAACCTCTGGAACTATAGTGACGTGCAGTTCGTCATCGTCTACAAAGTTATAGATCCGAGGCTGAAATGTTTTCCGTAGTTGCTTCGATGATACCGCAAGGCACGTACACAGCGAACACCGCTTGCCCCGATTGATGAAAGGCGTACTGTGCAGTTGGCGCAGTGTATAAAGTTTTGCCGGCGGCACGGTAACTCAGCGTGTTCCGTCAGAGGGTTAGCTGCCCTCTGTAATAAAAAAAAACTCAGTTAATGGATCAACGACGAACTGAAACGCGTGTCTTGCGACGTCCGCACCGAGCAGATTCAACAAACGAAAACTAACAAAAAAAAAGTGGTCAGCGTGACGGATTGCCGTCCTACGGGCCTCGATTCTCGGCTGGGTCGGGGATTTTCTCCGCTCAGGGACTGATTGTTGTGTTGTCTTCATCATGTCTTCCCCATCCGGCGCACAGGTCGCCCTATGTGGCGTCGAATGTAATAAGACCTGCACCAAGGCGGCCGGACTTGCGCCGTAAGGGGCCTCCTGGCCAATGACGCCAAACGCTCATTTCCATTTTACCGCTTAACGTGTGGAGATGTGGCTGCAAGAGCTACTGGTGGCGGCAGCGTCTCAATACTGTAGCAACTGACTCTAATTTAAACATGCCCTTTGTCGAGCCATGATCTCTCATAAAGAGAACTTTCGAAATTTTGTAAATTTCATCTAAATTAATTATAAATAAAGCTGACGCGTTCAGAGGATAGATAAGATATAAACTTGGCCACAAATAAAGGGATATGATCCCCAAGCAGGGCAAAAAGTAGTTTATACGGTATTTTCGTATGAAATTTAATTATTATTGTTATGTATGCTTTGTAAAAGGCACCACTACTGCATAATCTCGTCCAGTAACCATGGACAACGCCAGTATACAGTACGGGGGGCAGTTGTGATGGATCTTATTTTCGTTTATCCATAAAGCATATATTATTTAGTAAGCGTCGGAACACTGTGAGGAGCAAAGAAGCATTATAAACATGCCCACACCAAAAAGTGTCATGTAATGAAGGAAAAATATTTATCTATTTTCTAATTTTTCTTTGGTCGATATCAATTTTTTCACTCTTCAATTATCTGTCTTTTCCCGTCCGTGATTCTGGATGGGCGTTTGGAACGAGTGAGCTAGGTGTATTTGTGAAAAGTTTTTACACAGATCTTTTGGAAACGGACGAAGTTTCTTTCATTCCTAAAATATTCCTCTTGGAAACTGTACCTATACCTGGAAGCACAAGGACCTGCAGTCTTCTAGAACAACGGCGACCTCAATTGTGATTGTATTTTACTGCGTTCTTTATCAAGACGATGGACGATGTTTCCTTCTCTTCAAGAAAGGGCAGGTAAATATCATTCTGTTAAAAGCAGAGTTAGTAAACTGATCAATTAGACTGTTTCAGTGGTAATTGTAGCGAGAGACTGTGGAGGTGCGAACTTAGAAGCCTGAATTGTCGCTGGTGAAAGTATCCACCAACCACACTCCTCCAAATTATTCGCACTGCCCTTACGTTGCCAGTGCTTTGGTAACCACTATAAACCTGTCTCAGATACTGTAGGCACCGTTTGACCACTAAAGCAACTTCACCCAACTATACGCACTAGACACCAAAACACGTCCAGGTACCACAACTGACCAAGAAATGTTAAAACTTCTTACGTAAATTAAAATTTATATTTGGAGCATTTTCATTTGAACACGTTCAAGAAAAGAAACAATCTTGCGACACACTTAAAGGAACCCAGTCACAACGAGCGGACTACGAAACAAATATGCTGCAGGTACGTTGCCACTATGTGGGCGCACATACCGAGATAACAAGTACAAAACATGCGTAGAGCGCCAAATATTACTGTACCAATGTACCGACTAACCAATAAACCTTGTGAAGAGGCAATGTAATTTGATAACCAATCTGTGTAACATACAATAATTAGAAAGCAGCCTAGTAACGGCAAGAAATGTTGCAATGTTGCACGTACATATCACTCTGTTGTCACTAATTGAACTCTCTATCGATTACATCAGGGAGAGGGCTAATAATTAATTCTCATGTACAAAACATGCGTAGAATGCCAAATATTACTGTACCAATGTACCGACTAACCAATATACCTTGCGAAAAGGCAATATAATTTGATAACCAATCTGTGGAACATACAACAAGTTGATATCCTGTACTGTTCTCGACTCCTCTTCATTGATAACTATCTGTCCACTGGTCTTCAACACTTTGTACCACCAAATCTACAGCGCTTCTAGCCATCTTCTCTCTTGATTCCCTATTGTCCAGCTTCCACACCCATATAGGGCCACGCTCCAAACAAACCTTTTCATGATCTAATTTTCGGACTAATGTTCTTGCTGATGAGTCATTTCTTTCTCAAATTAAATGCAGTTTTGTTCTGCTGTATTCAGCACGCAATTTCTTTCCGACTTCGACCATCCCTTGTGTTCCTGCTTCACAAATAGAGAAATTCTTCTACCGCTTCCAACTTCTCTTGCAATTCTCATTCTTGAAGGTTCATGACGGCCGAAGTGGCCGTGCGGTTAAAGGCGCTGCAGTCTGGAACCGCAAGACCGCTACGGTCGCAGGTTCGAATCCTGCCTCGGGCATGGATGTTTGTGATGTCCTTAGGTTAGTTAGTTTTAACTAGTTCTAAGTTCTAGGGGACTAATGACCTCAGCAGTTGAGTCCCATAGTGCTCAGAGCCATTTGAACCATTTGAAGGTTCATATTCTTCCTCATTACCGCATACCTAAACAATGCAATGCGGGACTTCAGAATCCCTGAGAAGCTAGTGAGAATGGTGCAAGCTTGTATGGAAGGGTCAAAGGCAGCATTACGTTTCCGAGGAGCCACATCAGAAACATTCGAGGTTGAGACAGGCCTCAGACAAGGGGATGCTCTCTCATGTGTTCTGTTCAATGTCATCTTAGAGAAAGAAATAAAAGAGTGTAGGCAACAGGAGTAGGCTGGAGATGAGATGGACGGTAACTTCAATTACCTCGCATATGCAGATGACATAGTACTATTAAGTGAATCAAAGCACGAGTTGAAAGAAATGTACCAGAAAATAGACAATTCTGCACAGAAGGTAGGGCTCAAAGTGAATCGAGACAAAACAGAGTTCATGCAGTTAGGAAGAAGACAAGAGCAGGTAGAATTTCTTGAGATAGATGGCAAGACGTTCAAGAGAGTAGACCAGTTCAAATACTTGGGATCTTGGTTTACCACGTACAACAACATAAAAATGGACATCAAGGAAAGAATAGCAGTGGGAACGAAATGCATGCATTCCCCCAGAGAGACGCTTGGCTCTAAATCGATCTCAGTGAACACTAAGATGAAAGTCTACAACACAGTGAGCAGTAATGTATGGTTCGGAAACATGGAGCATGACTAAGCGAGAAAGGGAAAAACTATTAATATTTGAAAGAAGAGTAATGAGGAAGATATGGGGACCAGTTTTAGATAAGGGAGAATGGAGGAGGAGGAAAAACGAGGAAATCTACCTTCTGATGTGACAACCAACTATCATACAGAAGATAAAGAGAAAAAGAATACATTGGGTGGGCCATGTAGCCCGTATGTCAGATGGAAGACAGGCGAAGATGCCACTATCGGGGAAACCAAACACCAAACGCCCGTCGGCCGGACTGGGCGAGCGGTTCGCAGGTTCGAATCCTGCCTCGGGTAGGATGTGTGTGATGTCCTTAGGTTAGTTAGGTTTAAGTAGTTCCAAGTTATAGGGGACTGATGACCTCAGAAGTCCCATAGTGCTCAGAGCCATTTTTGAACCAAACGCCCCATTGGACGACCAAGGCAGCGCTGGATGGACGACCTGGCGAAGGACCTAGCAGCCCTGGGAATTGAAGACACCTGGAGGAACCGGGCACAAAACAGGAGGAATGGAGGCAGTTTGTGGAAGCAGCGCGTGGTCTGCAGGGCCTGTGATCGCTGAATAGAATATCTGTCTATCTACCGCATACCATGACTTTGTTCTTTCCCTTGTTTATTGTCATATAATACGGGTTACAGAAAATCCTGTCCTTTGTGCTGAGGAACTTCTCTACATCATACCTAGTCTCCATGATCACAACAATATCATCTGCATATCACTGTATGACTATGTTCTCTCCATTCATTTTGATCTGCAACTCAGTTATTTCGCGAACTTAGTCTATCTCTTCTAGGCGTAATTTAAGAGGAGAGAAAGCACATCGCTTTCTCATGCACTCCTAGTTTTTTCTTCTTGCTTCTTACGAAAATTCTAATCACACCCAATCCGTGTGTCTCTGTATTTTAGGACTTTCTTTCTTCAGCACACTGACAGTCTGTTGTCAGATCACATTATCAAAAGTCTTTCGCATCGTTATTACTGTTATTATAAATGTTAATAATCTAAATCGTAATAAGATAAAGCACAATATGAAAACACAATATCGGGAAGATTGCTCAAATAGTAGTACTGTCCAAAAATGGTTCAAATGGCTCTGAGCACTACGGGACTTAACTGCTGAGGTCATCAGTCCCCTAGAAACTTAGAACTACTTAAACCTAACTATCCTAAGGACGTCACACACATCCATGCCCGAGGCAGGATTCGAATCTGCGACCGTAGGGATAGCGCGGTTCCAGACTGTAGCGCCTAGAACCGCTCGGCCACACCGGCCGGCCAGTAATACTGTCCCTTTGAGTTACTATTAATGTGCTGCAAGCAAAAAAAGAGTAAGCGAGAGTCACTAAACCCTTACAGTACGCTCAAGAAGAAAGCTCGCCGTTAGCCGGCCTGTAACTTGGCATGCACATAACCCTGTGATGGGCACTTTAAACTGCTCATTGGTCAAAGGGGTAGTCCATTTGCACGAAGACGGAGATGTAAATGAGTGGAGGTACGCACACAATTGCGAAGCTGACCGCGTGGGCTGCAACATTCCGCTAATGCGTCATTTCTGTGCTTTTTCCAGATAAGCAGCTACGTTTGAATTGTAATCCTAGCCTCTCACTTCATTTATTAAGACTAAAAGTAGTGCATGAAGGTAATTTCTTTTTTAAAAAAAAGGGAGAAGTTTTGTCTTTTATAATGATTTACTCATTAGAACATATTGCTTGTCAGTACCGATGGGCAGTTTCAAAATTGGGCACTGACAGAAAAATATACCTGATTTATTTTTCGAACGCAAGATTATTATATTCAATAGTACAATCGTAAAACTGCCAAAGATAATTTGTAATACATTGCAGTGAGTAATGGGCAAGGGTCTTGCCGCAGTGGATACACTGGTTCCCTTGAGATCACCGAAGTTAAGCGCTGTTGGGTGTGGCCGGCACGTGGATGGGTGACCATCCAGCCGCCATGCGCTGTTGCCACTTTTCGGGGTACACTCAGCCTCGTGATGCCAATGGAGGAGCCACTCGACCGAATAGTAGCGGCCTCGGTCAAGAATACCATCATAACGACCGGGAGAGCGGTGTGCTGACCCCACGCCCCTCCTATACGCATCCTTCTCTGAGGATGACACGGCGATCGGACGGACCCGGTAGGCCACTCGTGGCCTGAAGACGGAGTGAGTGCATTGAGTAATCGTTTAGATGATAAAAGCAACTGCGGCACTGCACTGTCGTTGCTGAAGCAGACACGATTCCTACGTGTATGTGTTTGTATGTACGACAGATAACAGTTCTGAAATGGTTTCGTGCATGGGTGAGTCCTGCTTCCTTGTTGTCAGTTCCTAAATCTAAGTGATTTTGACAGCATTGTACAGCGATAAGCGTCGACGTTTAAATTGTCTCATACACCCTTGTCCACGAATGTTTAACTTCTGTTACTGCTATATTTCTGTCATCCGATGACAGCGAGGTCGGCTCCCTGCGATGTTCGCCGTCATCGAGTCCTCTGGGAACCGGTAACAGGCGCCCGTAGGCTGCCACATGGGTCTCGCGCTGACGTCAACCGGAGATAAAATCCGGCCGCCGAAGCGGCTGCAGGGGACTTCCAGTAGTCCTGTGCTGCAGTCTACCTCGCTTACACGTTCCTTCGCGATCTGGGAGTTTACAGGTTTTCGAGTGGACTACGTTTTAAATTGTAGTTGTACGTGCGAACTGTCAAGTGAATGTCCATTCTGCGTAATGAAGAATGTGTTAAGCAATAGCAACTGTAATATTTACCCCAGTTCTGACAACTAATCTTTAAAATTAGGGACCATTTGAAAGGTAGGGTTAGTGTTAAAATGCTCCATTTCTGTATTATTCTGAAAAAAAATCAGAAGAAAAACTTCAAAAAGCCGAGGTCGCTAGTATAGCAATTATTTCGATAACAGGTTCTGCTAAGTTTACATTACCATCTTCGGATCTGCAATGGATAGTGCCTAGTTGGCAGGGCAATATGTTTACAAGTCAAGTCCAACAATCTACAAAATTAATTAATTGTCCATTCACTTGTAAAAGTAGCATACCTTATACTCTACAGTTTCTCTTCCTCCATGTGTGCTGTGTATCGTGTCACATCACGAATACACTGTGAAGCCCATGAAAATCACTGTATATCGGCATCTCAAACTTAAAGTAAATAATATGTACAAACATTAGTGCTCCGCATACAAGTGCTCATGCTCATAAAAACAGCTGATTACAGACTGAGATACAGAGTAAATACAACTACTATGTAAACACAACAACTCTTCTACGAGCCCACCAGGTGGCACCGAGGTAGTACAGTCTGGAATAGTTTTGTGTACAGCAAAAGCATGAATATACAGTGCCAAGTAAATCTTAATATTCTAATTAAGAAACAGGTTTTTAAAAAATCATTATTTATATACAAAGCTTAATCCAAATCAGACACGGTAGGAAATTCTTTAAAGACCCGTTGCCATTAACATGTGATACTGGGTAATATAATCAATTTATGATGTAATCCAGTAAGTAAGCAAGCCAAACATTCTGCATTCTCTATAACGTAATTGGATAAAACAGGCTCTAAATTTTCAAATTTGTGTTTGGAACAACGAACCCCGAACCTAAACCTGCTAAGTATTCAGATTACATACCTTGAAGTGGCAGTATGTATATAGTTATTATGGTATCTTACATTTTACACGACTATCAACGGAGTATGATATCTACGTTTCTCTCGGTGTCTAGGTGAATGTATGTTATGGCTGGACGTAAGGTGGGAGCGTTAACCATTTTAATTTACATCATACATACAGTATAAGTCCATAGCGTGCGAATGCGACGATTTCAGTAAAGAGCCCGTACTACACAAATTAATTTCAATACACATAAAATTTCTTGCTCGATGTCTAGATATATCGTTTAACAGAATGTAGATACCTATCAGAAGAAAATTATTTGTGGCAGTCGTATACAAACTCGCTGTTGTGCATGTACCTAAGTAAACACTACAAGTAGTATGGTCTGAATTACTAATGTGTAAGTAGGCTGTTTATGTTTTCTCTATGTAAATAAGGCTGTTTATGTTTTCTCTATGTAAATAGGCTGTTTAGGTTTTTTTATTGGTAACGCCACCTTTGTATAAAAATCACTGGCTGTGCTGTGGGCAGTCTGTGGCTGCTTTGCATTGTTGTAATACTCGCCATTGTAGTGTTAGGCAGCTGGCTGTGAACAGCGCATAGCATTGGCAGTTGGAGGTGAGCCGCCAGCAGTGGTGGATGTGGGGAGAGAGATGGTGGAGTTTTGAAATTTGTCATGAACTGCTATATTTATATATGATGATATCAAGGTAAATACATTGTTTGTTCTCTATTAATATCTTTCATTTGCTAACTATCCCTATCAGTAGTTAGTGCCTTCCATAGTTTGAATCTTTTATTTAGCTGGCAGTAGTGGCGCTCGCTGTATTGCAGTAGCTTGAGCAGCGAAGATTTTTGTGAGGTAAGTGATTTGTGAAAGGTATAGTTTGATGTTAGTCAGGGCCATTCTTTTGTAGGGAATTTTGAAAGTCAGATTGCGTTGCGCTAACAAAATATTGTGTGTCAGTTTAAGCACAGTCATTTATAATTGTTCAAAGGGGACGTTTCATATGTCGACCCTTAGCCGAGGATACCTCACTGGAATCTTCTGATTTTTTGTTGTAGTTTGTGTAATTAGTGTAGATTTTGTTTATTGCTAGCGCGTAATTGTAGAGAAAATCTCCTTTGTAGTTGCAGACTTTCATTGTTGTACAGTAAAACAGTTGTGGCATGCATGTAGATTTGCACCAAGTATTTCGCAGCTGCAATTAACTAGATATTATTTTCAGTGCTATGTTAATGTGTTCTCTTATTTTTGCTCTTCAAATTGTGCTTTTCTGTGTTGTTGTGTGAAATATTGTGACAATAATGGCGTGTGAAAAACGTAATACTAGGCTCCAAAGTAAACTGAGAAATGACAGTGAAGACGAAAGCAGTGTGATAGCGCCGCAGAGTAATGAATTAACAGACATTCAAAGTAGTAATTTGGTAACTGTGCATAGGGAAATGGAGCGGGCGGCAAACAATGGCGTGGACAGTGAAACAATTAGTGAAGAGGGACGCATTATCGATCGATCGGTCGGCAACAGCTTGCCTCAGGAATCGGGAATGCCAGGACACAATTTTGCAAATACTGTAGACTCAGGTTTTGGGTTCTCACCGTTTTCTCAAATGAGTTAAGTCACATTTTCTGCTTGTCAAAATGTGAATGTTGCCGGTGCAACTTCACTGCCGAAAAGCACTGCGGAACATGTTTCAGACACCAGTGCATTGTTATTACAATTAATGCAACAAATGGGACAAAAGCTTGAAAAGTTAGACACAATGGAACAACACCAGAGACAAACACAGCAACAGTTAGACACAGTGGAACAAAATCTCAAAAAGTTAGACACAGTGGAACAAAATCTCAAAAAGTTAGACGCTACACTTGAACAAACACGTGAAGATTTAACCACTGAGTTACATAACATCGAATCGAATTGTCAAAAGGTCTGTAATGACGTAAAAACACAAATTTGTGAGCATTTCCAACCTATTTTTTGGCGTCATGAAAATGTATTACAGAATCACGAAGCAGCCATAAAAGAACTGCAAATTATTGTTCATGAAAATCATGAGACCTTGCAAGCTAAATTTGACTCAGTTGCATCTATCGATTCGGTTACGCAACTTGCAAAAACTCAGGAAAACTTTAAGGACACAGTAGATACTCTGAAACTTGGTTCAGAAAAACACACTGAAGAAATAAGTACACTATCGGAGAAAGTAGCCAAACTTTCGGATCAGGTCACTAACTTATCTACAAAGGTAGATGATGATCTGAATGACACAAGACCCGTAGCCTTTCACTGACACAGAAGAGTATGAACAAATAAGAAAATTCAAACAAAATCAGAATCAAATTAATACACAACACCAAAGAGAAATCCGGGAAGTACAAGATCAGCTGACACAGGTAATACAAGAATTACGTATTTCAGAGAACACCGGCGCTCCAACACGGGAAGAGGGACTTAGAAACACGGAAAAGCCGCAAAATAATAACACAGGGCATTTCGGAAGTTATGAAAGAAATTGGCAATGTGCACCGAATTTTGAGATGGAACAGCCGACACGACCTAACAATGACCGATATGTGACTCGCCGACATGATGATTTTGACTATAAGCTGTTCATTACTACACGTAAATTCAAAACATTTAAGAATTCTGGCCACGACATTCATCCACAAGCATGGCTCCATCAATTCTCTCATTGTTTTCCTCCCAACTGGTCGTTGGAACACAGATTAGAATTTATGTGTGGCTACTTAGAGAATGAACCAGCTGTAAGAATGCGATCGGTCATTCACGATTGCCACAGTGAAGGAGAATTTTACCATGCCTTCCTCTCAGCATATTGGTCTCAAGCCACACAAGACCGAGTAAAACATGGTATCATAATGATGAAACATTTCGAACAATCTGAATTATCCAGTCTTGTGAAATATTTTGAAGACATGTTGCACAAGAATCAGTACCTGTCAAACCCATACAGCCCCTCAGAACTCATCCGCATTTGCTTACTCAAATTGCCTGAACATTTACGACATATTATTTTAGCAGGACGTTGCAAAGACGACATTGAAGCTTTTCAGGGACTGTTATAAGAACTAGAAATTGACACTGATAATCGCAGAACGCGAAAACAAGGACACAACAATTACAGGTCACATCCGTCACAATTCCATGACGACAGAAACAATAACCGGACACGAGTGGTCTATTCTTACAACGCAAATCGTGACCAAAATAGACACCACCCGTACGACAACCGTTGGCAGAGTAATAATAGTTACAGAGAAAGATCACATTTCCGTAGTAATGACTATCACAGAGACAATCAGAGAAACAGACAATATGGGAACCAGAACAATTATTATCAAGGGAGGCAGAATAATTTCAGACGCAACAGTTCGGCGCACAGTTACGATTCAGGGAGAAATTCTCCACCACGTGACGGACAAGGAAGAAACTACGGAATCTACCGTCATGACGACAGGCGATATATTTGTAACGACAGAGCTGAATTGCATCACAACTGGCGGGATTCAAACAGGGCAGGGCCTTCTCTTCAGAGTGAATTTGTAGAAGTTAGGTCTCCTAATCCCAATAACGGCGCGCGCCAACAAAGAGACAGACAATGACTCGCACAGCAGGCAGCCGCGTGCGCCCGCTGACTCCGAGAAAAATAACATAAGACGCTAGCCTTGAGAAAAATTTTAGCATTCTTTACCGTTGTATACAACATGATAATTGCTTTGAAGTTGAAACTCTGTGCACTAGGAAGAGTAAAGGTTTGCACCACATTTCACACGTAAAACCGTTTATTGAAAGATAATCTGCTTTTTAACTTAGTCTTTGCTATAAAATTTTTCACGTTACATTACTAGTATGCTTAGACTTAGAATCTGTTAACATGCAACAATGTTTGAAGTTAAATATCCAGTCTAGAACCTAGGGAACATTTTTAAACAGAAATTAAGAATGCATTGTTATAGTGAACTGACGACACATCGCTATTGTATTTGTACATTCTTGCTTGTTAGTTGCACGATTACCTAACAACTATCAGGCTTACATACTTAAAACATTTACTGGTACTGCTAATGAGATTTTAATGCAACATTTTGGTTTACTTGAAAATATATTCTGGATTTAAAGTACTTTCTGTGAGATACCAGATGACACAGTGGTTAGTTTATGTGGCAGCTACACGATTTTATCACGACGCTACTAATGAGTGACAATATACAATGTTGCTTTTGTAGTGTTTCTGTTTTATTTCTGCACAGTTTTTCTGTTTTATTCTGCAAAGTAAAACATGTTTTAGTAGTAACTTTTGTGGTATAGCTACAAGGAGACAGCCTTTTCCATAGCACAACAATACGTTACAGCACAGTACTTTCATCATCACAACAATAAGCGTAATAACTAAGATATCTATACATAAAGCATTTCACTTTTGTTTATCATGAGGTAAGTACATTGACTTCTGCAGAACTTAGCTTTCGGAGGACGATAAGTACGACACTTCCACAGGATTATCTTACAGCAAGACGCATATTTAGCGCTACAGGACACGTATTTGAGTGATTAATTTTGTACTTAAAACATTTATTTTTAAAGATTTTTGAATTACAAAGAAAGTTTTCCGTGATACATTTCATTCCATTGCTGTAATTTGTAATACCTGGGAGTATAATTACATTTATCCTCAGGGGGGTACATGCTTACTTTGTGTACCATGTGTTTGGCAAGCACAAGGAACCCTAGCTAATATGGTATTTGCTTATACAACTTTACACATCGGTACCATATTTCTCTAAAACATAAATTACACAGCTATCTGATCATTTAACTGAGAGATAAACTTTTTTATTACATCAGTGACATATGTTTACGCAATTACAGAGTTGGATTACTTCACACTTATGAAACTGTATTTTGTCTGTACTTTGTAAACTGTTCATATTTTTTCGGAATCATTGTGATACTATGAGAGCTTTGAATGATGTATTTGGTAAGGGAGCATGATTTTAAAGTACGTTTGAGGTAGATGACACTATTGAAATGAGCAGAGAATTTTTTTTAGGTTTTGAAATTATTACAGAAAGCTACGACGTTTTTGAGATTTGACTGAGGTGTTATGATGTTATTTTTACGACGACGATTTGTATTATGCTCCTGAGGTATGTTTATGATTAATAGGCTGAGGCTATATGAGTTATTTGATTATGCTTCATATTTATAATGACGAAATATTGACGAGTGTCGATGGATACGTATATGTGTAATAAGGTAAGGAGTAATGAATAGTGGGTAGGGACTCTTGACTTGTGATACAGGATGTTGGAAACCAAGAACCGTACTTTAAGAGTTATGAAATGTGCGTAAATGCGTGACTGTATCACAATGCTGACGAATATTTTATTTGGACACTTATATTTATAGAATTTTCTTTCTACAGATTTGCAACGCTAATTCTTGACCTGTGAAATATTTTTATGTGAGACTGTCACTGTAGCGGAAACTGCTGTCGTAAATATTTCCGTAAGAAAGTTAAGTGACCACCTGCACGTAATGCGTCGCGGGCACCCACCTGAGCGACAGCCGCCCGAAAAAAAAAGCCATTAGCCTTTCAGCGGCACAGGTAGAAAAAAAAAAGGGGGGGGCCATTGTCCGCGCTACTGACATTTCCTTGTTGAAAGCATACTGTGGAGCTCGTAATTTATGATATTTACTGAAATGCCTAATAAAATGACAAGAAATATTTTTACATCTGCACACCTGATTATGACAAGCGTCTTTCTATGAGAGTTGAGAGCTACTGACTTATGAAATGTCACATGACTATTGAATGATATTTGTATGCTTTGGTTTGCGTAATTGCTTATTTCATTTGATACCAGTTTTCCAGCTGTGTTACAGCATTAGTTTTATAAAATAAACTTAGATGCATTTGCTAATGTGAACACTTTCTGTCAACAGATCTATTAAATGATAATTTTGTAATCCACATTCTTTAAAAAAAAGGAGCACTTGGAAAGGAAAGAACAATAAGAAGGGACTAGTAACAGTAACTGGACACATAATTTTCTTTTCAAGTACATGGTAATATTTTTTTTACAATAAGTTGTTGTGGTGCACCACTTTAATTACTTAGACATTAAGATGTGATTATACATTTCCCTTATCTGCATTGTTATCTTTAGTGTACTATTTTTTCTGCTTGAGCTTTGTCATGTATAGATATAAGTTTTATATTTTTTATATTTGCTGCTGCTGTTTGCTAGGCATAGTGCTACTGAATTTTAAATTGTGTTACTCTGTTAAGCTAGTTTTACTACTGACTTATTTTTCTTGCTACTGTACATTGCCTCATATTAGTTGTAATGTTGAATTGCTTGGTAATTTAGATTTACTGTAGCTTGCTTTGCGATTTTCCATTTTTTTTATTGCTGTTTATATTAATTGTTTTATGTGCTGCTGCATTGCCTCGTCCCTTAGTTTAGCATCTGAGCTCAGTAGATTTAAGTTAGCTTAAGAGGGGGTAGACTATATAAGAAACTAACTATTATAAATTTATAAGAAATAGGATACTGTACAGTGGAGAAAAACTATTATTGACAGAGGATGTGAACAAAATACAGAAGGCAGGCTTAGATAGGACTTTTTGGGAATAATGATGAACAAAGGGAGATCTCCATGCAAAATATTGCAGTAAAACAAACCCTGTCCTTTCCCTTTTGTGTTATCCCAATATATGTTTGTGTACCCTTGTGTATTTGTTTTCTTCCTGTCTCTGTGTAGTTTCATAGAATTTTTTCTTCTTTTAATATTAAGCTACATTCACTATGATGAGGAATACTGTTATCCTCGAATATAATTGGCATTAATAATATGTTATTTACTTTGTAAAGACGTTAGACATTATTAATTCCGTTCTGTTTAATGCTCATGTGTGAAGTTGATGTTTCAAAAGTTATTGTGATCTTTTATGTATGTACTCATGTCATAATTCCACTGATGTGTATGTTAGTTCGATTCTTTTGTAAGGCCTGTACTACAAATGTTATCTGTATTATTATGTTCTTTAATGATGTATTTTGTACCTTTGTTATTGTATTTTTATGTTACCAAATTGTAATTGTCACCAGTTCATGATATTATTAACTTGTTAGTTACATTTCACTGCACACGTTTCTGTTGGTCATAGTATATGGACAATATGTGAGAAGTAGGGACTGTTAGTGTTTGCACGTGTGTTAATAATTCTGCAAGGGACTGGATAACAGCATTGCTGGTTCTATGGACAATTCCAAAAACTTTGTGAGTGCACAAGTGGTGGTTATGGACTTGCTATATTGTCTGCAAGACTCTTCGATGGTGATTGTGCACCTGCACATTTGCAACAGATGGCTGCTGGCCGTCTCTACAAGGACTACAGTGGGTCTACATCTTTGATGATCCATCAATATCATTATTTCTACAAGGACTGCAGTGGGTCTGCACCTCTGATGATCCACCAATATCATTATCTCTACAAGGACTACAGTGGGTCTGCATCTATGATGACCCACCAACGCCATTATTTCTACAAGGACTGCAGTGGGTCTGCACCTCTGGTGGCCCACCAATACCACAATCTCTACCAGGACTCCCGTGGGTCTGCTCTGTGATGACTTACCTACCAATACTCTTCAAAACTTCGAATGACTCTGCTGTGGGTTTGCTCCATTGTGGCCCATTACCTGTCAGCATGTCAAGAGTCAGCACTGTCTTTCCGTTGGAAGGACAACACTACTTCTTCAAGACTGCATGGAAATCCACTACTTCTGTGTGCAATTTCTTTTACTAATGAGACTTTGTGAAAAAAAACCTGTAATTACTGTTATGATGAATGATCAGGAATATCTTTATGGACTGTGAGAAAATTTTAGCTTTTGACCAACATTGTATCAATAAGTGTGTGCATTTAATTTCTTTGTTATTGTAATTATGAAAAATTTTATCAAATCATTATTGGCCACTGCCCAAAAAAAATTTGTAAAATTTTTTGTGGGGAGCATGGGGGCTATGTAAGTAGGCTGTTTATGTTTTCTCTATGTAAATAAGGCTGTTTATGTTTTCTCTATGTAAATAGGCTGTTTAGGTTTTTTTATTGGTAACGCCACCTTTGTATAAAAATCACTGGCTGTGCTGTGGGCAGTCTGTGGTTGCTTTGCATTGTTGTAATACTCGCCATTGTAGTGTTAGGCAGCTGGCTGTGAACAGCGCATAGCATTGGCAGTTGGAGGTGAGCCGCCAGCAGTGGTGGATGTGGGGAGAGAGATGGCGGAGTTTTGAAATTTGTCATGAACTGCTATATTTATATATGATGATATCAAGGTAAATACATTGTTTGTTCTCTATTAATATCTTTCATTTGCTAACTATCCCTATCAGTAGTTAGTGCCTTCCATAGTTTGAATCTTTTATTTAGCTGGCAGTAGTGGCGCTCGCTGTATTGCAGTAGCTTGAGCAGCGAAGATTTTTGTGAGGTAAGTGATTTGTGAAAGGTATAGTTTGATGTTAGTCAGGGCCATTCTTTTGTAGGGAATTTTGAAAGTCAGATTGCGTTGCGCTAACAAAATATTGTGTGTCAGTTTAAGCACAGTCATTTATAATTGTTCAAAGGGGACGTTTCAAATGTACTTGTAAACCTGTTACCCTGTCAACTAGATACAGATTGCAGATCCGAAGATGTAGTCTTACCGAACCCGGATTTTGAAAAAGTGCACTAGTTTTATACATTGAAATATCAGTACGCTTTTAATGATCCAGATTCATACGGTGGCGTTTCACGAGCATTGCTTCAGCCAAAGTCGTTTCTCTCTCGTGTTCCAAATTAGCCATTTTGTCCAGCTGCGTTATGGTTTCTCTAAGTGTCACAAAGTCTTCAAATTGAGCACCAAAATCGTCAGCTGATCCGTCATTAATATCGTCGCTGTCCATTGTCACACAAGCAGCGCTAATTTTATTATCAGAAATCATATATTTTCATTTCACAGCCAAGCATTTACCTCATTAATACACATATCTGAACGTCCACGAATTTTACAAATGCTTCAACGAAGTCCGACGTTTCGACGTTGTCGCCAGTTTCTTTATTCATTGTGCAGACTGCTTCAATGATTATTCCTTCAGTGCAGCACTGTTGAAGTTCCATTTCCAAATTCAGCAGCAATGTTTTTCGGCAGTTCTTTTCCATCCATCCTGCGAAGTGTATCTTTTTGTACGTGGACACAACCCACTTTTTTCTCCTTGATATTGTTTTACATTCGCAAAGCCGGCCGGGGTGGCCAAACGGTTCTAGGCGCTACAGTCTGGAACCGCGCGACCGCTACGGTCGCAGGTTCGAATCCTGCCTCGGGCATGGATGTGTGTGATGTCCTTAGGTTAGTTAGGTTTAGGTAGTTCTAATTTCTAGGGGACTGATGACCTCAGAAGCTAAGTTCCATAGTGCTCAGAACCATTTGAACCCTTCTGAACATTCGCAACAAACGTGAGCAACAAAGTACTGCTAGAAAATAAAGTACTTTTAGAAGTAAATTACACAGGATTATGGCTGCCAAAGTAATTTTTACTGAATGTTGCACTATACTTTAGAAAGTGATGCAGATATATGACACTGTCTTTAAAAATAGTTACCTCTTCTCCATAAACAACGGTTGGGAACATTCTACCAATCGTTCAATTTCTCGAAGATAGAAATCCGCTCCCTGACCACGGAGCTATTAAAGGACAGCTGTGTGAACTTTCTCATCGTCAGAAAATCTGTGATTTCTGCTGCGAATCAGTTCCCCGATTGCACGGATACTGTCGTCTCTGGATGATATCGATGGCCTTCCTCCCTGATCAGCATCACGCACGTCTGTGCGGGCTTGGTCAAACTATCGTCACCATTTCACTGTTGCGAAGCGACATTACCTTTGCTCCATATACCGCCACAATTTCACGGTAAATCTGTATGCAGTTTAGATGTTTTGTCCACAAGAATCGTACTGTCCCTTGTACTTAAACTTTCGAGTACGATTACGGTTGCCGCGCCATTTCACATACACACTGTGATGCAGCTGTTATCCGTACCTGCATCTGCAGGAAACCCGGAACTTGTACTCTCTTCTGCCAATGCACCAATCTTGCTGCGCAATGGCCTTACCGTGGGGCGACATGTGTAACTTACTTATTAAGAGACCCGTCGTAAACATCAGTGCCACCGAGTTTAAGGAGATTAGTTTCCACAATCAAGTGAGCGTCCTTCTAGAGGGCACATACACTGAAGAGCCAAGGAATCCGGAACACCTGTCTAAAATCGTGTAGTGCCCCAGCGAGCACTCAGAAGTGCCGCAACACGACCTAACATGGACTCGACTAGTGTCTGAAGTAGTGCTGGAGAAAACTAACACCATGAATCCTGCAAAGCTGTCGTAAATCCGTAATAATACGAGCGGGTGGAGATCTCTTCTGAACAGCACGTTGCAATGCATCCCAGATATGCTCAGTAATGTCCAGGTATGCTCAATAATGTTCATGTCTGGGGAGTGTGGTGGCCAGCGGAAGTGTTTAAAATGTGGAGGCACTCTATAGCATTTCTGGACATGCGAGGTGTCACATTGCTCTGCTGGAATTACCCAAGTCCGTCGGAATGCACAGTGGACATGAGTCGATGCAAGTGATCAGTCAGGATGCTTACCTACGTGTCACCTGTCAGAGTCGTAACTAGACGTATCAGGGGTCCCATATCACTCCAATTGCACACGCCCCACACCATTACAGACCCTCCACCCGTTTGAACAGTCCCCTGCCGACATGCAGAGTCCATGGATTCAGGGGGTTTTCTCCACGTCCATCCGCTCGATACAATATGAATGAGACATGTCTCCAGTCATCAACAGTCCAGTGTCGGTGTTGACGGGCCCAGGCGAGGCGTAAGGCTTTGTGTGGTGCAATCATCAATGGCACACGTTTGAGCCTTCGGCTCCGAAAGCCCATATCGATGATGCTTCGTTGAATGGTTCGCGCATTGGCACTTCTTGATGGCCCAGCATTGAAATCTGCAGCAATTTTCGGAAGGGTTGCACTTCTGTCATGTTGAACGATTCTCTGCAGTCGTCGTTGGTACCGTTCTTGTAGGATCTTTTTCCGGCCACAGCAGTGTCGGAGATTTGATGCTTTACCGGATTCCTGATATATATACACTCGTGAAATGGGCGTACGAGAAAATCCACACTTTATCGCTACCTCGTAGATGCTGCGTCCCATCGCTCGTGCACCGACTGTAACACCATGTTCAAACTCACTTAAATCTTGATAACCTGCCATTGAAGCAGCAGTAAGCGATCTAACAACTTCGTTTTTTTTTTTTTCCTTTATTGAGTCTCGATTCCCCCGAAGGGGACGGGCTGCCAGCAGCTTAGTACACCGCTCTTCAGCCTACAGATTTTTAAAACAGAAGAAGAAGATAATAAACAATAAAAACAGGCGATAAAAACGGTGACTTAAATTGTAAACTGCGCCAGACTTCTTGTCTTATATGAAGGGCTTATTTTAATAGTGGTACAAGTCCTTTACCTCCACTTTTCTGGCTATAATGCTTCTGCAATTAATGATCCAAACAAACAGAAAGAAAGGTTCATCTCTAGCAAGAAGCCATATGCTTGGATATTTCCGGTATCTCAACTGTAGATTTTTCAGCGCTCATTTAACCTGAAGACTCTGTATCTCACAATGAACAAAAATGGACTTTTACCACTATTGAAATAAGCCCTTCATATAGGAGTTGCCGACCACAGCGCCGTACTCTGCCTGTTTACATATCTCTGTATTTGAATACGTATGCCTATTCTAGTTTCAATGTAATACAGTAGTGCACCGATTATCCGAATGTCGGTCAACCGACCGACTTCCCAACTGAACTGTTGCTCGCTCGTGCGCGTCCCCTCAAGCATCAATGCCGAGACGCCGCATAAAATAAACTTGTGATATAAAATGCCTAAACGTAAACGTTTTGGCCTTTCAATGAGAGATAAATACGATAGTAATTAAAGATTAGAGGAAGGTGAATCTGCAACCAAGTTATTTAATGAGTACAAGGTTGGTAAGTGGATAATTATGGACATAAAAAGACAAAAGACGTGCAACACAAATTTTATAACTAAGCTTGATTCTGCTGATGGATGGAGAAGTCAGGAAACTACGAAGCTCGTCACAAGCACGGATCTAGGTGATTCTGTTTACAATAGGTTTACACGAAAATGATCACAAGAAGAATCTTTCCCTAGTCCCATTCCGTGTGAAAGAGCAATTCAGTTTAATGAAAATCTTGGAGGGCCGTTGAATTTTAACGCAAACATGGCCTGGTTGGAATGCTTTAAGACAGGACACGGCATTCGCGAGCTTCAAATATAAGGAGAAAAACTTTCTGCTGATTCTTTGACAGCTCATTCTTCCAAAAATAAACTAAGGGAAATATTGAGTGAAGAAGATTATGCTCTCGAAAACGTTTACAATAGCTGATGAAACTGGGCTAAATTCGAAAGTTTTGCCAAGAAAAACTCTTTTGAAACAGCAACTCCTTCTCCTATAATAGACAAAGATGGTATTGCTGCTTTAGCTTGTGGTAAAGGTAGTTGTAGCCACCGAATGTCTGAGCTCCTCATTGGTAAAAGTAAGCAACCGCGTTGTTTAAAGTACTGTAATATGTCTCCGATTGCTATTGTTTACATCTCGTAAAAGACAGCCTGGATGGATAGTACGATTTTAACTGGATGCCTTATGGAGTTTTTTGTACCCTCTGTGATTCATCAGTTAAAGAATAGAAAAGGAGAGAAAACATTATTGCTCTTCGACACCACACCAACTCATCCATAATAAACGAAAAGGACAGTTTCATGAAAGTGGTGTTTCTCCGACCTAACGTAATCTCGTTGTGAGTTTTCAATTGGCATTGCAGAAACGAATTGTTATGTAAGCTGTTGTTAAAAAGAGGAGGAAGAAGAAAGTTTGTTGAAAAAATCATAAAAGTATTGATTTGAAAAATGCATCCTACATGATCGGAGCAACGTAGGACAGTATAGATTGTAACGGAACATAATTTGAAAAAATCTAGGACATATATTTGGGATGGTGGAAAGTTCTCAAAGTCTAATAGAAAATGGCGAACAGAATGATATGCCTCAAGTGCTTAACATGTTAAAAGAAGTTATTCGTCATGCACGTTATGAGGAAGACGTTCAACAAAGGATGACTGCCTACGCTGGAGACCCAGGGCACCAAATCATGCAGGATACCGAAATTTTAAACCTCATCACAGATGAAGCCGATGCCGCCAGCATCTCATCAATTAGCGGTCCAGAAAACGAACATGAAAATATACCGGCTGCTTCTGAAGGTTCTACTTGTTTGAATATTGCCTTGCGATGGTTTAAAGCTCAAGATGATATCGACCAGTATCAGCTATGTGCCCTAAAAAAAGTTTATGACTTAGCTGCTCGTAAAGGGGTATACTTGCTTAAACAGACCAAAATTCGTGAATTTTTCACGTTAACTCTGTACATTTGTACTGTACATGCAAAATACATGACATATTTTTGGTTTCTGAGGTTGTAATGCATACAGTGCCGCTGTACTTTTCTTTGTAATTATAAAGGAGAGTGATGTTATTATGAATGTATGTATTTTTTTACTATTAAAAACAGTCTTGATCATGACTGATTTATCTAGGTGACCGGTTTCGACCACTACTGTGGTCATCTTCAGACCTATAAGTTGTATACAAAGCTTTAATTAGAGTAGTGATTCTCCAACAGAAAAAGGTTCCTACTCAGTGGTAATTCATCGTTTTATAGCTTTATAACTTTATGTATTTTCTTTAATGTATGTAGCCCTCTAATTAAAGCTTTCTACACAACTTGTAGGTCTGAAGATGACCACAGTAGTGGTCGAAACCTGTCACCTTGATAAATAAATCGTGATCAAGACTGTTTTTAATAGTAAATATTTGTAAGACATTGATCACTGCCTCTCCCATAATGTATTCAAAAGTAAATATGTATTTTTATTGCTAAATTGGTAATTAAAAGTATACAGTTCGATTATCCGAATAAAGAGGTTTTCCGAACACCAATGTCGCAGAATTAGTTCGGATAATCGATGTTATACTGTAACTATTTTACATTTAAGTAAAAGTCAATACTACATACGTATGGGTCCGATGAAGTTAATTTTAAAGATGGTGGTTGTCGGTTGTTGCCGTTATGGTTTCCGGATTATTGATTGCCGGCCGAAGTGGCCGCGCGGTTCTGGCGCTGCAGTCTGGAACCGCGAGACCGCTACGGTCGCAGGTTCGAATCCTGCCTCGGGCACGGGTGTGTGTGATGTCCTTAGGTTGGTTAGGTTTAACTAGTTCTAAGTTCTAGGGGACTAATGACCTCAGCAGTTGAGTTCCATAGTGCTCAGAGCCATTTGAACTATTTTGAGTATTGATTACTGTACTGTTACTGCATATAAAAGAGAAAATTTGGACTAATGAGGGCCGGATAAACGAGATTTCACTGTATTGCAAATTTGGGTGCATATATTCCAAGGAAAGCGTTTCTGAAAAAGAGAAATTTGTTAACATCGAGTACAGGTTTAAGTGTCAAGAAGTCATTTCTGAAAGTATTTGTGTGGAGTGTAGCCATGTATGGAAGTGAAACATGGACGATGAATGGTTTGGACAAGAAGAGAATAGAAGCTTTCGAAATGTGGTGCTACAGAAGAATGCTGAAGATTATATGGTTAGATCATATAACTAATGAGGAGATATTGAATAGGATTGGGGAGAAGAGAAGTCTGTGGCACAACTTGACTAGAAGAAGGGATCGGTTGTTAGGACATGTTCTGAGGCATAAAGGGATCACCAATTTAGTGTTGGAGGGCAGCGTGGAGAGTAAAAATTGTAGAGGGAGACCAAGAGATGAATACACTAAGCAGATTCTGAAGGATGTAGGTTGCAGTAGGTACTGGGAGATGAAGAAGCTTGCACAGGATAGAGTAGCGTTGACAGCTGCATCAAACGAGTCTCTGGACTGAAGACCACAAAAACCGAAAAGAGCCCCTGCCGGTCCTTGCTATAGAGATGAGCGCCCGGTCACGTTTCCCAGCGCGTACAGTGCCAGCCAGCATCCATATCGGGTGGTCGCGAATTCTCCAGGCCACACCTCGCCGTGCGCTATCTGGATGTGGATCTGGAACTACATGCGCCCCTGGCTCCTGTGGAGAGGCCCCTGACCTGCGTCTGCGCTGTGAAGGTCGCTGCTTTCTCCGCAGAGTGGCGATTTCTCGGCCGGTGAGTCCGAGTGCCAGCAGTGTGGCGGTAAAAGCGCTGTTTCCCTTTCTGCGCCAGTGGAGCAGGGCGCGTGTTTCGCACCTATATAAACCGCGTCCAAGGCCGGGGCAAACGTCACAAGGGCACGCGACCGCACTCCGCAGAACGACCACTCGCAGTACTCAACTCGTCTTCAGTATGGCCTGCAGAGGAACCGCCGTGGTACTGGTGAGTAGGCGGCTGCACTTGCATTCCCATTAAACACAGTTGAAAACAGCTACGTACAATGCTAAAAGCCTTGACCTCGATCCTCGGATGAAAATTATTTTACTGGCAGTTAATGTGACGTTGTCACCTCCACAAGATACAAAAAGATGCCCTTCTATAATTCTTCTTTCTCTTAGACTGAATATTAAAGGTTCGTTCTATAAAGGGGCAGTAAAATAAAAACCGAACACCCGCCACAATGGGGTGATGGAATGGTGCCATTCAAGTCCTGTTTCGTAGGACGCAGTCAGCAGCTGATGGGTCCACAACCGCACCCACTTCCTCGTCCGACTGAAACCGTCGTCCAAGAACGTCTTTCTCCAGGTCGACAACGAACTGAAAATCACTAGGTGAACGATCCGGGCTGTACGGGAGATGTTGCGGTGTTTTACAACCAAATCGCTGAAGCGTAGCCTTCGTTCGTGTGGGGGCGGCTTGTCGTGTAACGGGATGAGTCCGTCCGACAGTATTCCTGGCCATTTTGACTTTATCGTTTGTCGCAGTTTCTGCTTAGTGTCTTCATAGCGCTGCGCATTGATCGTGGTTCCACGCTCGAGGAATTCGATCAGCAGAGGACCCTGGTAGTCGAAGTTACACGATAACGCCTGCCCTACCAACTGGAAGAAGTCTACGCTTCAGAGATTTCGTTGGGAACCACTGCAACATTTTCAGTACAGGCCGAATCGTTCTTGGTGTGATTTTCACGTCTTTGGCGACCTGAAGAAAGACGTGAGTGGGCGTCGGTTTCAGTCAGAGGAGAAGTACAAGAGTGGGTGCGGTTGTGGATCCGTCAGCGGCCGACTTGGTTCTACGAAACAAGAACTGATCCTCTCGTCTCCCAGTGGGATAAATGTCTTATCGAGTGTGGTGATTGCATGATGCTTGGTGGTGAATTCCTATGGGACCAAACTGCTGAGGTCATCGGTCCCTAGTCTTACACACTACTAAATCTAACTCAAACTAACTTAAGCTAGGGACAACACACACACCCATGGGCGAGAGAGGACTCGAACCTCCGACGCGGGGACCACGCGAACCGTACAAGGAACCCTTGACCACGCGCCTGCCCTCGTGGCCTGTGGTGATTACTTCTGAATGGATCCATTCTATGGTCCCGTTGTGGTAGTTTTCATTTGACAGCCCAACATATTTGATTAGTAGCAAGAAGAAAAAGCGGAATTATCTTAACAGCATGAGCTAAGGACGAAACTGGCGTAGTCAGTGACCTCAGGCTCGTTGCTAACATGTCGATGCACGGCTGCGAGAAGAAATATCGGTATTTAAAATGTCTGTATGGGCTTTGCATCGCAACGATTCTTAAGAAGGTATCGGGCTTCATGTGAAGAATTTAGAATAAATTCATTTTCTGTTATTGAACATACGATGTGCATTTAAGGCTGCTGCAATGGCGTCCGATCAATACGATCGCCATATTAGAAACTTGCAGCTTAACTCGACGCTCAACAGAACAAAATGCTGCAAAAAATATTTTAAAAAACTATCTTCGGGCAAGGAACTGTGATAACATTAAATAAAAGCACCATATCTTTCAAGGGCATATTATTAATCGAAGAAGTACAAAGGTAATAATGTTGCCACCTTATTCTAGCCGTTCGAACAGAAAGAGCGCTAAAAAAGCTGAATCCGATACCGCAGGTGTCTTTCAAACGAACTCCAAACGATTATCCAAGGTTTGTATACTGCACAAACGTTTACGTAACTATTACACATTTACAAACATCTCTTTACTGTAACAAACAACAATAGACAGACGATACTTGGTCTTGGGTATAATTTAACCATTCTCACAAAGCCGAATCAAAGCGGATCTTCGGTGAAATAATTCTTCCGTGAAATAATGGTTGCCATAAATCCCCTTAATGGATGAAAATTGTTAAACTACTGCAGAAACTGCAATAGCTCTTGAGAAAAGGAATAAAGGAAGAAATATTCTATTTAAAATACTTTCTAAGACAAAAAAAGACGCACCACGAAGAAATTATCCGAATGGGTCGGAAATCGGTAGATGTGATGTACTTGTACAACCGAACAAATCTGAGAGTAGCACTGGCAACCTATTTCCTCAATTATTTTCTGGATGTTTTCCAATTCCTGTGTTTTTCTACAGTTCCTCTAGTACCGTGGAAGTTATAGCCCTGATGTCTTAACAGATGTCCTATCATACTTTCCCTTCTTCTTGTCAGTGTTTTCCATATATCGTACTCTTTCCTCGCCGTTTCTGCGCCGAACCTTCTCATTCCTTATTTTATCAGTCCACGTAATATTCAACATTCTTCTGCAGCACTACCTCTCAAAAGTTTCGATCCCCATCTTTTCAGGTTTTCCCACAGTCCATGTTTCACTACCATACAATGCTGTGCTCCAAACGTATATTCTCAGAAATTTCTTCCCCAATTTAAGGCCTATGTTTGATGCTAGTATTCTTCTCTTGGAGCTGTAGACCACATGGGCATTATTGCGGACCCCTGTCTTCCCCGACGGCGGCAGCATCTTCCAGGAGAGTACTTATCCGTATCGCAAAGCCAGAATCGTATTACAGTGGTGTGAAGAGCATAACAGTAAATTCACACTCATGTCCAAACTCGACTGATCTGAACCCAGTGGAACATATCTGGGAACGCTATTGGGAGCCATTTGCGGACCCACAAACCATAGGCCGGAAATTTAGGGGAACTGCCTGATCTTTGCGTAGATAACAGGTGCTACGTACCTCCGGAAACCTACTTAGGACTTGTCGAATCTGCGTTCCAATGGTAGACCAACACGATATTAGCCAAGTGGCTGTAATATTTTTTCTTGTCATTGTAGCAGGCCATGATTGAAAAAAAAAACTAAGTGAGTATTTCTCTTAGAGCAGTACAGTTTAAATGATACAAGATTAAGATAAAGTCAGCCACATCCAGGATAGCTAGCGTATATACAATTCCGGAAGTTTAGAATCCTTAACAGCAATTACGACATGAAGGGAGACGTTGGCTCGAAACAAAGAACGTCAAAGCTCTGCAGCAGAGCGATAGGGGACGTTTATCAAATTCGTTATCAAAGTGTGACCCCGATGAAAAAACGAAAATAGCTACAACCCAAAAAAACAAAAACTCAAGCTTTTCTTTGAAATGACCTGGGCTGCAATAGCGGCGTGGCTGTCGGAAATCTAGGAAGACTGAACTCGCCTGCTCATGTGCATCTACTGTTCACAATACATCGTATAGGAATGAAACAAGTTGTGTTCTACGCGAGTGGTTTTTTCCTGAATCCGTGCTGATTCTTTGAGACACGCGTCTATTCCTCCAGGAACGTCATTATGTATTAACTTAAAATGTGCTCTAGGATGATGCAAGAGACAAACGTCAGTGATCTTGGTATTTAAATTTGTGCATACTTTCTTTTGCTCTTTTCATGAACAGGAGAAACCATCAATCTTTTTCAAGTCACGCGATGCTATTAGCTGCCCAAGAGATTCTCCGTAAACATGAGTTAGGTAAATGGCGAAATTCACACTGTATTTAATATGAATCCCGTCAAGCTCTGGTATCTTGTTCACTTTGAACCACCTTAAATGTAAAATGAGATTTTCACTCTGCAGCGGAGTGTGCGCTGATATGAAACTTCCTGACAGGTTAAAACTGTGTGCCTGACCGAGACTCGAACTCGAGACCTTTGCCTTTCGCGGGCAAGTGCTCTACCATCTGAGTTACCCAAGCACGACTCACGCCCCGTCCTCACAGCTTTACTTCTGCCAGTACCTCGTCTCCTACCTTCCAAACTTTACAGAAGCTCTCATGCGAAGTTTGGGAGGTAGGTAAATTCTTAGTACTGTCAAGAGAAGAAAGCTCGAAATCATTGTCCATATAATGCGCAAGAACAAATACAACTTGCGCGACTAATACTTCAAGGAAACGTTGACGGCAGACGTGGTCCAAGACGTAGAAGATTATCATCGCTGAAAAACTTCAGCCAGTGCTTTCGATTGAGCACAGAATCGCTCTTCGGACAAGTCACGGAAAACAAGAATTCGCTAGGGCTGCATTCCACACTCCATATTACTTTTTACAGTCTATTCTGTAAAGATTTTCCGATATTCACTCAAGCGCCAGAGAAACTTGCATAGGCATATTCAAATGCAGAGATATGTAAACAGGCAGAATACGGCGCCGCGGTCGGCAACGCCTATACAAGACACCAAGTCTGGCGCAGTTGTTAGATCGGTTACTGTTGCTACATTGACAGGTTATCAAGATTTAAGTGAGTTTGAAAGAAGTGTTATAGTCGGCGCACGAGCGATGGGACACAGCATCTCCGAGGTAGCGATGAAGTGGGGATTTTCTCGTGCGCCCATTTCACGAGTGTACCGTGAATATCAGGAATCCGGTAAAACATCAAATCTCCGACATCGCTGCGGCCGGAAGAAGATCCTGCAAGAACGGGATCAACAACGACCGAAGAGAACCGTTCAATGTGAAAGAAGTGGAACCCTTACGAAAATTGCTGCAGATTTCAGTGCTGGGCCATCGACAAGAGCGTACGAACCATTCAACGAAACATCATCGATATGGGGTTTCGGAGCGGAAGACCCACTCTCGTACACTTGATGACAGCACGACATAAGGCTTTAGGCCTCGCCTGGGACCCGTCAACACCGAAATTGGGCAGTTCATGACTGGAAACATGTTGCCTGGTCGGATGAGTCTCGTTTCAAGTTGTATCGAGCGGATGTACGTGTACGGATATGAAGACAACCTCAAGAATCCATGTACCCTGCATGTCAGAAGGCGACTGTTTGAGCTGATGGAGGCTCTGTAATGGTGTGGGGAGTCTGCAGTTGGAGTGATATGGGACCACTGATCCGTCTAGATACGACCCTAACAGGTAACACGTACGTAAGCATCCTGTCTGGTCACCTGCATCTATTCATGTCCATTGTGCATTGGCACGAACCTGGGCAATCCCAGCAGGACAAAGCGACACCCCACACGTCTACGATTGCTACAGAGTAGCTCCAAGAACACTTCCGTGAGTTTAAACACTTCCACTGGCTACCAAACTCCCCAAACACGAACATTATTGAGCATATCTGGAATGCCTTGCAGCGTGCTGTTCAGAAGAGATCTCCACCCCCTCGTACTCTTACGGATTTATGGACAGCCCTGCAGGATTCGTGGTGTCAAATCCCTCTAGCACTACTTCAGACATTAGTCGATTCCATGCCACGTCGTGTTGCTGCACTTCTGTGTGCTCGCGGGGGCCCCACACGATATTAGGCAGACGTACGTTTCTTTGCCTCTTCAGTGTACTTTAGATGAGAATTTTCAAGGAGTGGTGGTTACTGGAATTATCATCAATAAACTCAGATATGCTGATGACACTGTCTTACCTGCATCCATGCTGAAAGATCTGCAAGAACTACTTAATACAGTTACCAACTAAACTTGCTACTGATCGCCATGTTGTTGAAGGATGAGGTGCCCAAGAGCGAGCAAAGGCACAGTAAGTTTAATCGGAGTAATTTAACTTCAGTTGTCGGAAACTATGTCGATTCACCGTCAGTACAAAACATATTGGACATCAGCCTGGAGTTTAAACATAACACGTCGTCATGATTGCTGGTACACATAATAAATACCAAAAATTAACATTTTACTGCGAGAATAGGACGTGCGTTGAAATAAACATTTACGACAGTTTTAAATTGCTCGCCTTGAGTAGAATCTCCAGCGGTGCAGGAGAATCAGCGGCGGCGGAATATCAACGCTGGTGTCGATACACGTCGAACAAAACATCGGCTTTAATCTGAATACACGTACGAAGTACTTATTGACATAAACTAGATTTCATATTATTAGTCTGGGATACATCGTTTCAGAATTTAAAAATAGTCTCCATCTCCCGGTTCGGATCAGGGCTTTCGGGAGGTTTCCCTTGGTTCTAAGGCAAATGCCAGCACAGAAAATCCCCTGCCAAATATTACCGACTGCCGCTCCCTCTGTACCACTACCAGGTCGTCTGATATTTGGCCGGAACCCCGACTCTTCAGTAATTCACTCCACAACCCGTTCTAACTTTAGGGGTAGGAAATGATAAATATTATTAAATAAGCAAGTGAGAAAGAAAGCAATATGAGTGGTGCTCTACGATAACCTAACCTGTCATACTTGACAAATTCAAGGAATATTTCGAAGTCAATCATACAAAACAGGGGATATAGGCCGAAAGTTGTAGATGTCTCTCTCGCCATACATCGTAAGTATACGATTATGAACATGTTTTGAACGGTAAATTGACCATTTTGTATCTTAGACACCCAAGGCATAAGTCCACTTATTGTTTTTCCAAGGTATCCTACTCTCTCGATGAAATTTAGATATATTTCAAAGGAGATCCGTTTTCTCGTAAAGCCATATGTTCCAATAACACTGAAGAACTTAAGTTGCTACGATACAATTCTGCCTTATTCCTTAAAGCTTTAATATCTCGTTTCGTGTTTTCCTCCAGTTCTGCGCACTTATATTTTCATGGTGCTTTTCACTAAATAATTATTGATTCCTTTCTGGGCCGTAGATAGTTAAATGATTTGTCCAAGAATTAGATACTCTTTCACCCATCACAGTACCATTAACTTAAAATTGGCAAAATGGTGATTTGAAACTTTACCAACAAAAATATTCGACGATAAATGAAGCAATTCTTTGCGAGTGTTGTCATCAAAATCGTTGATGCCGCTCGAGCAAATCCTACGGAACGAATAGATTTCGTAGTATTGCATCTTTTCTCGACTCACCAGTATAGATTATGGATTTACATGAAGACCGCACCTTTACGAAGCACTCTGCACGGGAAAGTTCATATGCTCTCCACCACTCAAGCCATTAGGAATGTAAATGCGCTTAAATCTCATGAGTGCACATAGGTAAGTGGCTATGCGGTTAAACCCTGAGCCTTACATGCAATCCCAATTAATGAAGCACTAGTTTCTGAGTAAGCTCTACAGCCATTTCCGTCCGTTGTCTTCCTCTAATCTTAAGAGTGTGCTTTCAATATCCCAGCGCAGGCCTCAGCAGGATATTAGAGTCAACAAAATGTCATAAACTTGCCCGTCAACCAACATCTGGCATTTCTGACTTGTTCGTTTACCAAGGTAATTGGTAACTTTGCATATGGGTTAATCTATATATGCTGACTGTCGTGACAATGTGGAAAAACTGCAGTATTTTACTACAGAGGCCCTAGCGGATGTTATTTATCTTTGCCTGTCTACAGTTGAACTGTGGGACATAAAAATGCGTCAACTATACTACATTTATGTTGTTATTCCACAAGTAACCGCATGGTGTGTAGCAGAGGATAGTGGTGCAACAAAGTCACATTTCTTATTTTGCCCTCGAGGTCATAATATGACTTATACACTGGAGGAATAGATATGTCTCTTGATTCCTACCTATAAGTAGGCTACCGTGATTTTGAGAGTCAGGCTGCCTTAGCACCAGAGCAACCGTCAACATGCTGCCATCCAACAGAACTTTCGTCCATGTATAGGAAACATTCACACAGCGCAGTATCAGGCAACACTGACCAGCGACAGAAACAAAATTCCCGAGGAAGTTCTGTCACCAGTGAGGTATCGTGTGGAAAGGATACAGAACTGTTACAACACTGGGAGCAGTGGCATGGTTAACATTAACTTGGGGAACTATCACTGACAAAATTACCATTAAGTGTGATCTTTCCGCTGAGTAAATATTTCTATATTTATTTTTTGACAACGACTCAATTAAAGAACATGAAACTTTTACATCTTCGTCTCATATCGCATGTTCATTATTTGTCGTGGTAGTTAATGATATTTTGAAAGTGAAGTGAAAGTGAGAGGTGGCACAATGGGTAGCACTGCGGCTCCTAGCCGGGAGAGGGGGGGGGGGGCAGAGGGGGGGGGGATCAGAGGGCAGGGGGACAGTGGGGGGGGGGGGGGGAGGTTCAGGTCCCCGGCTGATCGTCCCCGACATCTGTTAAAGGCCAGGATGGTTCATTTCGACAGGACACGGCCAATCTCTTCTCCAAATCGAAAATGCGCTTCGTCTTGATGACTTCGTCCTGTCGACGGAACATTAAACTGTAATCTTCCTTGCCTGCTGGGGTGGCCGAGTGGTTCTAGGCGCTAGAGTCTGGAGCCGCGCGACCGCTACGGTCGCAGGTTCGAATCCTGCCTCGGGCATGGATGTTAAGTCCCATAGTGCTCAGAGCCATTTGAACCACTTATTAGGTCAATAACATGAAGCACTAGCTGCAAATCAAGTTAGTGTAGCGCGTGTGTACGCATTAAATGTTAGACAAGAGGTTGCAAAATTATACATTAAAATGAATACGTGACATTGAGAATTCCAAGCAAACATACTTGTAATAAAAACGTATCGTCGTTGCAGTTGCAAGTGGAGCATCATTCCTTTTCTCCAAATTCTCTTTTCAAAATTTCAAAATGTTGCCCTTGTGTTCTCTATTTGATTTATTTTATTTATGATTTAGCATAGGGGAAAACTGCAGAAAAATGTGACGTGTAAACCAGAAATGTAAGAAATATGTGAACCATTCGGAAGTATTAACAGTCTCTGTACACAAAAGAAAATTTCTGACTGACTCATCATCACCCAGCACAAACCGCTCAGGACAGAAACTTGAAATCTGGAGAAGGTGTGGATCTTATATCGTAGGCTTCGTTTGGAAAGGGATTTTTCTAAATTCCAACCATAAGGGGGTGAAATAGGGATCAAAGGTTTTTCTTGAAAATGACACTACTAGGGCAATTTTGAAGCTAGGCTACGAAAATTGGTATCTGGTTTCTTGGTCAGAAATAAAGACATACGTGTTTCAATATTTTTTTGGGAATTTAATCCTATGGGCCTTAAATTGCGGGTGGAAGTATTTTATTTTAAAAAATGTCTTTATTAAAGAACTACTAAAAATTTTTTGAAGCTACGTCTATGAACATTAGTATTTGTCTTCTCGGTTACAAATAAAAAATACGTGTTTCAGTGTTTTTGGAAACTAGAGGATGAGCTTTTTTTATGAAAAGGTTTTATTATGAAAGAATTTTTAAAGCTAAATCTATGAAACTTTGTATTTGGGTGTTTGTTAGAAATAAAACACACGCATGTCACTGTTTTTGGAAGTTCAACTCCTAAGGGAGTGAAAGAGGAGATTATATGAACATGAAGTAGGGGATGAAACGTTTAATGAAAATATCTCATCACGAAAGCATTTTAAAGCTAAATCTTTGAAAACTGGTGGTTGGCTTCCCGGTTAGAGATGAAAAAATAGATGTTTCACTGTTTTTGGAAATTCAACCTCTAAGGGGGTGAAATAGTGTCAGACTGATTCACTTATTCCTCATTGCCCAGCCCAAACCGGTAGGGATAGAAGCTTGAAGTTTGGGGATGGCGTGTATCTTATACTGTAGGCATCCTTTAAAAAGGGATTTCCGAAATTCCACTCCTAAGGGAGTGAAATAGGATATGAAAGTCTTTTTGGAAGTATGTCGCTATTAAAGGAATTTCGAAGCTAGAACTACGTAAACTGGTATTTGGTTTCTCAGTTAGAAAATAAAAAATACGTGTCTCAGCATTTCTAAAAGGGTAAAACATGGGTGAAAGCTTTTTCAAAATAAGTAAGCACTAAAGAACTAACGCTACATCTATTACAATTGATATTGGACTTTTCGGTTTAAAACAAAAGAAATATATATACATGTTTCGATTTTTCTGGACATTCAATCGCTAAGTTAGGCAGTAGGGGATGAACATTTTTAATGAAATATTACGTTACATTAAAAAAATTAAAGCTGAATTTATGAAAACTGGCATTTCACTTCTTGATTATACATAAAGAAATATTTGTTAGGGTACTCAAAAGGCTTGATTAACAAAAAGTTGTTTGGACTCCACCTACCAGAATCACTTTGTGGTCAGAAGTATAATCGGAAAAGAACATGCTTACATGGCCTTAATTAGCGTGAAAAGTTTAGAAGGTGTTGCAGTTTGTGAACGACATAAAAATTCGATTAAATAAAAATCTCTGCAGTACATACAGTCTACGCGAGCGGAGCGGCGAACGCTAAGCTAGTACTAGTATAAAATTACAGCATGTGAACATTTAGAGATGTTACAAATTACACAGTTCTACCATAATTTAAGTTGTCGTAGGTTAACCATGGAATTGACTTTGCAGAGTCGTTTATGAAGTCGTTCCACTCTCCTTGATATCTTTTTCTTGGACATTCACGAGTAATGTAGTCTGCTGTTGGCTCTACTGCGCCACAATCCAATTCAGGACTGCGTAGCACCTCCAATTTATAGAGAGATTTTTGCTTCTTGTATGCCTGAATCTGTTGAGGCCGAGACGGGTGTAGATTTTTCCAGGCATCGTCGTGTCAGTAGCCAGTGAAGTTGGGTCAGTCCAACGCGCAGTGGCTTCTCCAGCAGTGTAAGTTTAGATCTGCGGCACACTCTGAATGAGAAGGAATAGGTTGATAAAGATTGTCGAGATCCCACACGGGCTATCTAAATTCAAGCCTCGATGTGGAAGAATTTTGTTTTTCAAGAAATGATTGATTTACATCTAAACATTTACTCCGCAAGCCACTTTACGGTGTGTGGCGGAGACACTACCAGTACCATTATCTGTTCAATTATTTGTTGTATGTGAAACTTCCTGGTAGATTAAAACTGTATGCCGCACCGAGACTCGAACTCGGGACCTATACCTTTCTTCCAGGAGTGCTAGTTCTGTAAGGTCTGCATGAGAGCTTCTATGAAGTTTGGAAAGTAGGAGACTAGGTACTGGCGGAAGGGAAGTAAAGCTGTGAGGATGGGGCGTGAGTAGTGCTTGGATAGCTCAGTTGGTAGAGCACTTGCCCGCGAAAGGCAAAGGTCCCGAGTTCGAGTCTCGGTCCGGCACACAGTTTTAATCTGTCAGGAAGTTTCATATCAGCGCACACTCCGCTGCAGAGTGAAAATCTCATTCTGGATTTGTTGGATGTATTCCAATCTCCGTCCTCCTCTGCAGCTTTTACCAACTCAAGCACCATGGGAGTTACTCCCCAATGTCTTAACATATGTACTATTGTCCTGCCCCTCCGTCTTGTCAGTGTTTTCCATATGTTTCTTTCTTCGCCGATTCTGCGGAGAACCTCCTCATTTCTTATCTTATTAGTCCAACTAAATTTTAATATTCTTCTATAGCATCATAGCCTCAAACGCTTCGATTCTCTTCTGTTAGTTTCTTCACTGTCCGTGATTTACTTCCAAATGAAGCCTCACAATTTCTTTCGCCAAATTAAGATCGATCTTTGATATCAGTAAACTTCTCTTGGCCGGGAATTCCCTTTTTGCCTTCGTTAGCCTGCTTTTTATGTCCTCATTGCTTCGCCCATCAAGCGTATTTTTGCTTCCAAGATAGCAGAATTACTTAACTTCATCGACTGCGTAACCATCAATCCTGATGTTAAATTTCTCGCTGTTCTCATTCGTGATCACCAATTTTCTGCTATTTCTAATTGCTTTTATCTTTCTCCGGTTTACTCTCAATCCATATTCCTTCATGGTGTCAATTCCCTCCAGCACTGCTTCAGACATTAGTCGGGTCCATGCCACGTCGTGACACTTCTGTGTGCTCGCAGGGCCCTACACGATATTACGCAGGTGTACCAGTATTTTTTTTTTTTTTTTTTGCTCTTCAGCTATATACACTTGTGTTGATTTTTAAGTAAATGTAACAGACAAAGACAAAAATGTTGTCCTCCAAAAATGTTACGTGATTGAACCAAGTATAAAACTTTATTAGTTTTCTAGAGGCGCTAATGATTTAACGACTAGGTTGCAAATGGATAATTCAATCCCTGTTCACATACACGTTTTATAATAAGAAATAAAAACTTTACCATATTTTAATTAGATTGAAACAAGACAGCAACAGATCAAACAATCCAGAATTAAATGCCGAACAAACGAAACATATCTTAATAAATTATAGTAATTTTAATTGCGAGGTGGAAATTACAGCAGGAAGACCCGTATTGGAATTAGTAACAACATTGGACAGAATCATGAATGCAATGCTGTATTTATGTATTAGTTGCCGTTGTTGCATATGACCTGCACCCTAGGGGATATTTCAGTCCGTGTCTCACAGTCATTTTTATTATTAACATCCATAGTGAATAAAAAAAACAGTAATATAGGTAGTTGTGATAGTACCAACGAAAGTCACTAAATTGCAGGCCGATCAAAAGACCGAACGGAACCCGACATTCCCCGAAGTGTGACGGAACTGTTCGAACAATTCGGGTCGTGTACAAGCACAGCCTTACTGTTGTCGTCTGAAGTCTGGCAAGGGTTCTTAGACAGGACATGAAGCCAGGGAACTGTTACTAATTTTAAAGTGCCAGTGGTAATTCTCAATTCTCAAGGATGACAAGAGTGGTTCTAGCCCACACAAGAGGACTGTATTCCGCAACATACACGACTGATTATGCTGCCGTGCGTCAAACTGTGTTTGTACTCCATGTTCAGTCGACTGTGTATTCTGTTGCTTAGCCTATTCATGTACAAAAAATTTTTTTAAATAACCGTATGAAATCCGGTGGCGATAAATATGTTGTTCTTCTCAAAGGACTCGACGGAAATAAACTAGGGGTACCCTAACGTTACACATGAGAAGTTTTCCACCATCGCACCTCGAACCAACAGGTCGAACACAATCGCATAAATGATGTTCAAAGTCGTCGGCCGCAGGAAAGAATCAACAGCACATAACTGCCCAAAAACACATCACGTAAGGCTCCGCTTTCACCTTCCACTCATGTACATATTCATTTGGCCGTCCAGCGCCGCTGCAGTTCCACTGTATCTCTGCGCATATAAAGCCAGTAACGGCGCACGCAAGCCTCGGGAATCGCTGATCGACACGTTCAAGTGTAAGAAGGCACTTTCTATGCTGCAAGTCTAGCGACTGAATCTCTGGTAGCGCCGCTTTCCTAGGTGGCCTAGAAGCGTTTCCATTGGCCGCTTAAATGGTAATACGACGCTGTTTCAGTTGGCTTCGCTCTAATTCCTAGCGAAAGAAAGTGCGCCGATGGATGTCTCTCCAACGCGGAGTAGAAAAGCAAATTGAAAGAGCATAATAATGTTGACCTTTAATTACGCGGGAATATTCCAGTAGTTAATCGAATTCCACGGAATTTGCTTACGTTATCAAGTCTTCTTCCTCAAGAAACAGCGGACGCAGAAGTCTCTACATTAGTAACTTTGACGCACCTACATAATAAAAAGGTATTGCGCGTTTGCACAGTACGATACAATCCAGAGGTTCCTCATCAGTCATTTGACGTTCAGTACCGAGGAAAGGCATCCTCTAATACTCAATTTCTTTTATTCCAGTCTGTGACCACAAAAGTTTTGTCGTCAGACTAACGAGTTCGGTCAGTGGTGACCATCTTCAGAAAAAAGAGGCATACATATACACCTAATGGACAATCTACGTCTTGAACAATAATTATGGAAAAGTACTGCTGTCATAGGTGCGCTTAAAAACGTAACGAAGAGTGCCTGTTTGAAACATGTCCTAATATAATTAAGCCAGGATGGCATCGCCAAGAGGGACAAACAAAATTAGATAGGCTTCTTCGAACATATCTAAACATAAATTGGTAACCGGAGTGTCTGAGAAGTGATTGTGTAAACAGCGCTACTGCTCAAAACAAACTAAGATACATTTTCTACAAAAATATATTTGTGCCGTAACCTCGTTAGGCGTCGCTACTGTGCACATATTTAACCAATATGCAACTATACAAAAACGCAGTTAAGTAAAAACTTACAATTAGGAAAAAACTATTCTGAGATTACAAAATGTTATAAGTTCTCACAGCAACAAAACTGAATACAGTAAAACAGCAAATTAAATTTTAAAATTTTTAAAAAGCAGTGGGTAAGTGGTAATACGTGATTGTGAAATCCTACTGCGGCAACTTTAGATAACTAGTAACAACATAACGAAGTACAAGCACAACTCCGTCTACAGTCCCCGACGAGCCCATCGGCACCGACCGACCGCCGTGTCATCGTTTGCCAATGGCGTGACTGAATGCGGAAATGAGCAGCGTGGAGACAAAAAAACCGCTCTCCCGGCCGTTGTCAGATTTCGTGGCGTGGAACCTCTACTACTCTGTCAAGTCGCTTCTCAGTTGGCAACTGGAGGGCGAGTGCACCCTGTCCCAGTCCTCCCACCAACGAAAAGTCCCTATCAGTGCCGGGAATCGAACCCAGGTCCTCTGCATGGCACTCAGCCTCGCTGACCATTCAGCTACAGAGACGGACCAAGTATAAGTCTAAGGAGCCGACAATATTACATAAAAATGACAAAATAATTAGTGAAAACAATCCAGACAGATAAAACTTAACGTAGCCTATAATTCTGTGGATTAACTATACCGAGGCCGGCCGGAGTGGCCGAGCGGTTCTAGGCACTACAGTCTGGAATCGCGCGACCGCTACGGTCGCAGGCTCAAATCGTGCCTCGGTCATGGATGTGTGTGATGTCCTTGGGTTAGTTAGGTTTAAGTAGTTCTAAATTCTAGGGGACTGATGACCTCAGAAGTTAAGTCCCACAGTGCTTAGAGCCATTTGAACCATTTTTTAACTATACTGATTGGTCAGAAAGAAACTGAAAAACTTGTAAAGGTGTTGCAGGGCAGTTTGTGCTGGGAAATATTTCTTACGAAAAAAATTCGATATGTTCTGCCGTTTCCGATTTATTTAGCGTTGAAGTTAGATAATTACATCTTTGCGCGCGTAAATTTAAGCATTTTTACACGTTGAAATGCGGTAATGAACAGTTACCGCTTGTTCAAATGCTCATCACCAGTTAAAATGTGCCTTTTTCAGATGTGATAAATTTACGCTGATGCAAACTAAAATCGCAACACCAAAAAATAATTAATGTATAGTAATGAAATTTCGGGAGCACATTTGCTCAGAAACAGATTTAAGTGATTAACATTGCAAGATCACGGGTTAATGTAAGTGCGAGATAAGCCGTTGAAAATGTATAATGCTGGTACATTAACAACCGGTGTAACCGCCTGAATGTTGATTGCAAGCATACAAATGTGCTTGCGTCGTGTTGTACAGGTGCCAGACGTCGATTTTGGGATGGAGTTCAGTACCTTTTGCATTTGGTTGGTAAATACAGGGACGGTCAGTGCTGGCTGTGGATGATGCTGGAGTTGTCCGATGATATGTCATATGTGTTCAACTGGAGACAGATTTGGTGATTGAGTAGTCCAAGACAACACGTTGACGCTCTTTAGAGCATGTTGGGTTACAACAGTGGTGAGTAAGAGAGCGTTATCCAGTTGGAAAACACTCCCTGGCAGGCTGTTCATGAATGGCAGCACAACAGGTGGAATCGCCAGACTGACGTACAGATCTGCAGCCATGGTGCATGGGGTAACCACTAAAGTCCTCCTGCTGTCATACGAAATCCCATCCCGGACCGTAACTCCAGGTATAGGCCCAGCGTGTCTAGCATGCACACAGGTCGATTGCTGGCCCTCAACTGGCCTTCTTCTAACCATCACTGGCACTGAGCAGGACCAGCTTTCATCAGAAAACACAGCAAACATCCACCCTGCCGTCCAATGAGCTCTCGCTTGACACCACTGAAGTCGCAAACGGCGGTATTGTCTGGTTCGGAGCTGTCTTTGAAGTAACCGCTTTACAATAGTTCATTGTGTCACTGTGGTGCAAGCTACTGCTCAAACTGGTGCTACAGATAAATTACGACGCACCAGAGCCGTACGTGGAACACAACTGTTTTCCTTCTTGGTGAAGCCACGTCACCTCCGGAGTTCGGTCATCTTGCAACCATATATTTTCGTGACCACCACTGTCAACAATGATGTATAATGGCTACGTTCCTGCCAAGTCTTTCTGCAGTATCATGGAAGAAACATCCAGCTTCTCGTAGCCATATTACACGACCTGGTTCAAACTCGGTGAGGTGTTGATAATGGCGTCTTCGTCGCTTTAAAGGCATTCTTGACTAACGTCAGCTCACCACGTCCAATCTCAAAGATAACTAACGTTGGCGACCGCTACAGCGCGTATTTAAAGCACAGCTGATTTGCATCCTCATCGTGGCGCTACTGGTGTGAAGTATGAGTAGACATCCTCTTTCCGATATAGAAACACGCCTAACAACTTCCGTCTGTGATGCCAACTCCTTGTTTTTGCGTTTTTTTTCCATCAGTTTAGTATAAGAAACGAAACGAAGAACATTTTTGGCGATATTGTCTGTGGCAAGTTGCTTGAATTTTCGGGCAACAATCTGATTGGCTAACTTCAGTGCTAATTAAATCGGAAACGGAGCAATATACACTCCTGGAAATGGAAAAAAGAACACATTGACACCGGTGTGTCAGACCCACCATACTTGCTCCGGACACTGCGAGAGGGCTGTACAAGCAATGATCACAAGCACGGCACAGCGGACACACCAGGAACCGCGGTGTTGGACGTCGAATGGCGCTAGCTGCGCAGCATTTGTGCACCGCCGCCGTCAGTGTCAGCCAGTTTGCCGTGGCATACGGAGCTCCATCGCAGTCTTCAACACTGGTAGCATGCCGCGACAGCGTGGACGTGAACCGTATGTGCAGCTGACGGACTTTGAGCGAGGGCGTATAGTGGGCATGCGGGAGGCCGAGTGGACGTACCGCCGAATTGCTCAACACGTGGGGCGTGAGGTCTCCACAGTACATCGATGTTGTCGCCAGTGGTCGGCGGAAGGTGCACGTGCCCGTCGACCTGGGACCGGACCGCAGCGACGCACGGATGCACGCCAAGACCGTAGGATCCTAGGCAGTGCCGTAGGGGACCGCACCGCCACTTCCCAGCAAATTAGGGACACTGTTGCTCCTGGGGTATCGGCGAGGACCATTCGCAACCGTCTCCATGAAGCTGGGCTACGGTCCCGCACACCGTTAGGCCGTCTTCCGCTCACGCCCCAACATCGTGCAGCCCGCCTCCAGTGGTGTCGCGACAGGCGTGAATGGAGGGACGAATGGAGACGTGTCGTCTTCAGCGATGAGAGTCGCTTCTGCCTTGGTGCCAATGATGGTCGTATGCGTGTTTGGCGGCGTGCAGGTGAGCGCCACAATCAGGACTGCATACGACCGAGGCACACAGGGCCAACACCCGGCATCATGGTGTGGGGAGCGATCTCCTACACTGGCCGTACACCACTGGTGATCGTCGAGGGGACACTGAATAGTGCACAGTACATCCAAACCGTCATCGAACCCATCGTTCTACCATTCCTAGACCGGCAAGGGAACTTGCTGTTCCAACAGGACAATGCACGTCCGCATGTATCCCGTGCCACCCAACGTGCTCTAGAAGGTGTAAGTCAACTACCCTGGCCAGCAAGATCTCCGGATCTGTCCCGCATTCAGCATGTTTGGGACTGGATGAAGCGTCGTCTCACGCGGTCTGCACGTCCAGCACGAACGCTGGTCCAACTGAGGCGCCAGGTGGAAATGGCATGGCAAGCCGTTCCACAGGACTACATCCAGCATCTCTACGATCGTCTCCATGGGAGAATAGCAGCCTGCATTGCTGCGAAAGGTGAATATACACTGTACTAGTGCCGACATTGTGCATGCTCTGTTGCCTGTGTCTATGTGCCTGTGGTTCTGTCAGTGTGATCATGTGATGTATCTGACCCCAGGAATGTGTCAATAAAGTTTCCCCTTCCTGGGACAATGAATTCACGGTGTTCTTATTTCAATTTCCAGGAGTGTATCAAGCTTTTTTCTTATGAATTACTTGTCACCACACCCTACCCTGCAACAACCATACACGCTTTTCAGACTCTTTCCGAGCAACCTGTATGAGTCGCCGAGATCTACGAAGCTCACAGTAGAGCTAAAATATATCTTAGCATTAAATGTTACTGAAAGAAGCATAGATAACAGGAAATACAAGAAAAAGATAAAAATTTAGGCAGAAAGCTTACGTCTTCAGCTGACAAGGAGCAAGGAGGGAGAACACCCCCCCCCCCCCAAAAAAAAAAATAAATAAATAAATAAAAAAACTGGATCCACTAGGTATGAGCACTCGTTGAGATAACGTTCTGAGATTATTAAAGTAATATGGGCACAAAGAAAGGCTAGACAAAACTCTGAAATCCCATTTGTTGCACATTGTATAGTCGACTAGGGGCCAAAATATGAATGAAAACTAAGTAAATGTGAATTACTTCTCATGGTCGTGGTTCACAGAAATTCAGACTTTTTAAAAGACATCGTGTTCGTTGTTGACAGTACAAAATTATTTATTTCACTTCACTATCGCGGTTTTGGCCTTTGGGCCATTATGAAGTGGTACTACAGAAGATTTTTCTTCAACACACGTCAGACTTTTAAAACCTTTCGACACGTATACATGTCATCGTCAAAGCTAAGTCTTTCACTTTACGGACACAGTAAAATCAAGCGTGTGCAAAGTTCTGTAAATCGTGGAATGATGTACAGAAACGATGTCCAGAGCTTTGCACAAGTTTGATGTTGTTGTGAGCCCACAGTGAAAAGGCTTAGCTTTGAAGATGATGTGTACAGACGTCGGAAGATTATAAAAGTCTCACCTCAACAAACTCTTCGCAATACCTCTTGATAAGGGCCGAAACTGCAATTATTTGTCTCTCATTTCTAATCATTTAATTTGTCTCTCAAAATAGCTCTTATCATTGCAGTTAGTCGTTTGTTTCCTGTTACCTTAATTAGTTTTTTCTAATTATTGTTATTTACAGGGTGTTTCAAAATGAATAAAAGGATTTTAAAGCTTTGTAGCATTTATTACGTTCACCATACAATAATACATCAAATGAAAGAGCAGCTGAACAGTTTTGTTATACCTGTGCACAGAGGGATGAGTATGGAATGAACAAGAGTGACTGAATAACGTGCTGAACGAGTGACAGTCTTCCACGCGTAACTAGAAATCATTTCTGAAAGCTAGAAGCTAGTAGTGAACTAGCAATTCCAGTGACGTCTGAGTGGAGATGCTTACAACTATGTCATTATCGTTTGCAGCTGTTACAAACTCTGAAGGCTACAGACTACGGTTTACGTAAAAATTTTGCAAACGGAATGTTGCTGCATGACGATGAATATCTTCAGGATCGTGTCGTCTTTAGTTATCAACTGACATTTCACCTAAGTGACAATGTGAAAACACATAAATTGCACATTTGGTAATCAGTAAATACCCACGAGAAGGTACAATTGTAACGAGACTGCCCTAAATTGCATGTTTGTTATGCCATATCCCGACAGAATGTTTACAGATGAAGCAACTGTAACTGGTGTTTCGTTTCTTAATGCGCTAGAACTATGGCTATTCCCTCGATGAGAAGAAGCTGAATCACAGAACTTTTTTTTTTTTTTGGCAGCCACCTCACTGGCATAACTCAGTACGCCGCTGGTTAAACGCAGAACTTGGTTCGCGTGACTTCCACGTTCACTCGCGATCTGAAGCCATGCGATTTTCACTTTCTGGGGGTTCATAAAGGATAGTGTATATGTGCCACCACTACCAGCTGATCTACCCGGTTTTAGAAACAGCAATGTTGCAACAATTACTTTAGACACACTGATCAAGGTTTGGGAAGAAATCGCCTATCGCGTCGATGAGCGACGAATGGCGCTCGCACTGAACAGCAACAAAAACTGTTTGAGTTACTCTTTCATTTGCTTTATTGTTTATAATTGCAAGCAGAATATAATAAATGTTAGACGGCCCAGAAATTCAATAATTCTCCGCAGGCCAGGATATTTCAATAATATTATTGTCCACAAATCACTGCGTAATCGTCATGCCGATATGAACAATGATTGTCTGCGAACTGTTACTCTACTGAGTGCAGTTCACAGTGCTGTAAAGTGTTTTCGTATCCTTGCGCATGTAGTGTTTTCTTAAGCTCAATAAAGGGGCCACAATCTAAACGGGGGAAACCCCACCATACTTTAACACACCTCCTCCGTACATTGCTGTTGCCACTACGTATGATGGCAGGTAACCTTCTCAAGGCATTCGCCAAATCCAAATCCTTCCATCGGATTGCCACTCCAAATAATTCATTTACAGTCATCCGCTGCCCAATGGCGTCGCTCGTTACATTTCCTCCAGCGTCGTTTAACATTGACTACAGAAATATGTGGCCTATGGTCAGCTGCTCGACTATTGCAGCCCATTTTTTTAATTCATTACGCACGGTTATTATGCTAGCTGGTCTGCCGGTAGGACTTTGGAACTCATGACTAATTCATGACGCCGTCCGCAATGTTCGATGATCCCTTCGGTCAGTACATGAGTTCTGCTTAGCCTTGGTTTAGCTGTCGTCATTCCTTCGAGTTTCCACTTCTCAATCGTTTTCACCGCTGGTGGACGGGGAAAGCTTTAGGCGAGTTGAAATGTCCCTGATGGATCTGTTACTCAGGTGACATCCAATGATTAGTCCAAGTTCGAAACCAGTGAGCCCTACTGACCGACCCATTCTGCTCTTACTGCTTCTCTGCTGGCGACACAACGCTTCTTGCCTCCTTTCATACTAGCGGGTCAGCCTCTCGTGACATCCAGTGGTCAATTCCGCAATGCATACGGGTATTCGGATACTTTCAATCGGGCAGTGAAGACTACACCACCGATAACTACAAGCTAACGTCCACTTCCTTGGCCAGCTCTTCATAGAGTGAACGATCTTAGGGTGCTACGAACGCTCTCTCGCCCTTGTACAACGTAAAATTTGTTCTGACCAATGCCCAGCGTAATTCTGTGGTTGTCCTTCAAACTCTCGTAATAGTGGGCGCGAGCTTGGACATGTCGAGCTGAGAGCGGGGCGGAGATCCCGCTACGTCGCTAGATACCTTGTCCTGGTGGTGTATGGAAAGAATAGCTTTGAGCTCCAAATCCACAGTCACCGTTTCCGACCAGCCTGTAGCTTTTGAAATTTTTGCATCTTTTCCAACGGCAGTGCTGATACTTACTGCTACAGTGAAGTTAATAACTGATCTAGACACGCGTCTTGTCTCTAGATCACTTGAGTGTTCTTCGACTCACCCTCGCCACATCACCCCTTTGCCTGCTCACCTTTATGCTTTAGTCAGTCCCAATTAAATAACCTAATAGGCATTTATTCTCACCGTTTAAACAAAATAACATTACAAATTCAACCAGAGGTGACAAAAAGGGATGACCGTCGCCGAAATTTTGTTAATGCCTTTGAAATCATCTTATTTATTGACATGTTATATGCATTAAACGGGGTGCTGTCTCTTACCCTAAGCTGGTGGTGACCGGAAAGAATTCGATGCCAGTCAACGTGTGTGGCTTTCTGTTTCCATCAACCTGCCACTTTACCTAGAGCTTATACTATATGGATATTGCAATTTCTTCCAACAGTGTCACTTTAAATTATAATATAATTATTTTAGGGGGAACGTTAAACTGTAAGAACACCCGAAAAAGACAGGTGCAAAATATCATGCAGAAGCTATATCGCACCACAAGGGACTCTTCTGCATCAATGCTATGAACAACACCTTAGGCTCTGGTTTATTCAATGGCAGAATACTGCTGTCCACATCAAGAAAATAGAAATCGAACTAAATAACAGAATTCGAACGATTTCAGGCACGATTAAGAGCCTATCACCTACTGGCTACTAGTCTTAAGTCATATACCTCCACCATAACTCCAAAAATAACTTGCATTTCTAAGAGAATTTATAAAAATTTAAAAAATTAAGTTTTATTTTCACCAGTTCCCTAATAAATTATATAAGTATTAAACGACTCCACTCTAGAAAACCACCGTTTTTGGAACCTATGTGCTTAGAAAATCAGGACTTTTATATTATGCAATAGCAGAAGAAAGTCTGGAAGATACTGGAACTGTGTATCTGAAGGAATTCCCATGTACCTCTGAAAAATCGACTGGCTTTGACCTCCCAAGAAAATTCTGGGTAATTATACACCAAATTAGAGGCCAGCCGCGGCAAACTCGTGGATTCATTATAAAAACAGAAAGTAAACACATCTCCGAAGCAGAAAGGCAGACAATACAGCGCATAGCGCAGACATGTCCACTAAGAACCTACACGGAACGATATGACGACTTCTTGAGTGTAAGATAGTTCAGTTAACTACATTTGTAACCTACACGTTTCCTTTTGAATGTTGTTGTTAGTTTATGTTAATTAATGTGATTTGTAATAATGCAGTAAAAAAGTAAAAAAAATAAACAGCTGCTTCATCAAAATAGCTAGATCCAGCGCTGGTCCAACCAACCTCCGACTGACGAATGTTTCACTACATACACTGTACTCACAAGCACTAATGGAGATGGCAAGAGACCCTTTGACTGCACTCTGCACGACATTAAGTTCCTCCGGTGAAACTCGTGTATGCTGTTTGACTTGCAGGTGCTGTCGGCGCTGATGTACAACGCCTGCGGCAGCCAGTCTGACACATACGAGTATGAAAGCAAGCCGAAGAGGGGCCTCGAAGCTTCTTTAGCGTATGGATATCCAGGTTAGTATCCGCAAAGTAGTGATCACAGAGTCTCTGATCTTAGGAAAATAACTAGTGCATTCAGTTACAACAGATCTAAACTTATAAAATGGTTCAAATGGCTCTGAGCACTATGGGACTCAACATCTTAGGTCCCCTAGAACTTAGAACTACTTGAACCTAACTAACCTAAGGACATCACACACATCCATGCCCGAAGCAGGATTCGAACTTGCGACCGTAGCAGTCCCGCGGCTCCGGACTGCAGCGCCAGAACCGCACGGCCACCGCGGCCGGCATCTAAACTTATAACAAGACCATGTTACACTACTGGCCATAAAAATTGCTGCACCAATAAGAAATGCAGATGATAAACGGGTATTCATTGGACAAATATATTATACTAGAACTGACATGTCATTACATTTTCACGGAATTTGGGTGCATAGATCATGAGAAATCAGTACCCAGAACAACCACCGCTGGCCGTAATAACGGCCTTGATACGCCTGGGCATTGAGTCAAACAGAACTTGGATGGCGTGTGCAGGTACAGCTGCACACGCAGCTTTAACACGACCCCACAGTTCATCAAGAGTAGTGACTGGCGTATTGTGACGAGCCAGTTGCTCGGCCACCATTGACCAGACGTTTTCAATTGGTGAGAAATCTGGAGAATGTGCTGGCCAGGGCAGCAGTCGAACACTTCCTGTATCCAGAAAGGCCCGTACAGGACCTGCAACATGCGGTCGCGCATTATCCTGCTGAAATGTAGGGTTTCACAGGGATCGAATTAAGGGTAGAGCCATAGGTTGTAACACATCTGAAATATAACTTCCACTGTTCAAAGTGCCATCAATGCCAACAAGAGGTGACCGAGACGTGTAATCAATGGCACCCCATACCATCACCCCGGGTGATACGCCAGTATGGCGATGACGAATACACATTTCCTATGTGCGTTCACCGCGATGTCGCCAAACACGGCTGCGACCATCATGATGCTGTAAACAGAACCCGGATTCATCCGAACAAGTGTAGTTTTGCCTTTCGTGCACCCAGGTTCGTCGTTGAGTACACCATCGCAGGCGCTCCTGTCTCTGATGCAGCATCACGGATAACCGCAGCCATGGTCTCCGAGCTGATAGCCCATGCTGCTGCAAACGTCGTCGAACTGTTCGTTCAGATGGTTGTTGTCTTCCAAACGTTCCCATCTGTTGACTCAGGGATCGAGACGTAGCTGCACGATCCGTTACAGCCATGCGGATAAGATGCCTGCCGTCTCGACCGCTAGTGATACGAGGCCGTTGGGATCCATCACGGCGTTCCGTATTACCCTCCTGAACACACCGATTCCATATTCTGCTAAGAGTCATTGGATCTCGATAAACGCGAGCAGCAATGTCGCGATACGATAAACCGCAATCGCGATAGGCTACAATCCGACCTTTATGAAAGTCGGAAACGTGATGGTACGCATTTCTCCTCCTTAAACGAGGCATCACAACAACGTTTCAAAAGGCAACGCCGGTCAACTGCTGTTTGTGTATGAGAAATCGGTTGGAAAGTTTCCTCATGTCATCACGTAGTAGGTGTCGCCACCGGCGCCAACCTTGTGTGAATGCTCTGAAAAGCTAATCATTTGCATATCACAACATCTTCTTCCTGTCGGTTAAATTTCGCGTCTGTAGCACATCATCTTCGTGGTGTAGCAGTTTTAATGGCCAGTAGTGTATTATTATTATTATTATCATTATTATTATTATTATTATTATTATTATTATTATTACAAAACAGTCTAGTGACTCATTCTAGAATATTGCTCCAGTATGTGGGAGCCGTACCACATATGACTTGGTTTTTTTACTCATCACTCTTCTGACTTGTTTGATGCTGCCCGCCATGAATTCCTTTCCTGTCCCAATCTTTTCGTCTCAGAGTAGCACTTGTAACCTAGGTCCTCAATTATTTTCTGGATGTATCCCAATCTCCGGCTTCCTCTACAACTTGTGTCCTCTACAACTCCCTTCAGTAACAGACGCCATATGATTCAGTAACAGGCGTCATATGATTCTGTCCCTTCTTCATCGCAGTGTTTTCCATGTACTCCTTTCATCTTCGATTCTGCGGAGAACCTCCTCATTCCTTACCTTATCAGTCCACCTAATTTTCAGCATTCGTCTGTAGCACGACATCTTTAGTGCTTCAGTTCTCTTCTGTTCCGGTTTTTCTACACTACCACCTGCGGAACACCGTTATTCGGAACTACCACTAATTTGTAGATTCTAATATGGCAGATTAGTCCAGAACATTTAAGCTCTGCAAATAAAGGTCTGACATTTTATCAGAAAAGTTTTTAATGGCATACAAATCTGCACTCCAAAAATGGTAGCACATATTTTTCGATGTTTGAATAGCTCATTTCAAAAACAAAACGAACTTGATACTTCTGATAATCACACAGAAACGTAGGAACATAAAAGGGAGAAAAAATAGATTGAAACCATAGCCAAGCAACTGCTGACTTCTCAGACAACACCATAACAAAACGTCCCAGACACTAGTGGTGTTAAAGTAATAACTAAATTTTCTACTCTATGTGTTTGGTATTGTCGAGACACATAGCCATTAAATTTTATTCGTTACTCATTATTTTCGTTAATCAGTGTCCTTACATATAACCTTTTTTTTTTCTTTTTGTGGGAAAATTCATTGTGGACACTCCTGTGACAGACTGTTAACACAAACCACATTTTGCTTTATTTCCTTACTCGTCTCTAGGGGAAAGAATCACACCTTTTGCTTCTTTCCGCTATATGAAGACTGCACTACTCAGTGAGTAAATGTACTAAATTTTCATTACTGTGAACTCATACACTGATCAGCTAGAACATTATCACCACCGACCAGGTATCGACATAAACCCATCCAGGCGATAGCAGCGTCACCTGGCAAGGGAATGGCTGCTGGTCAGACACACGCACGGTGGGTGTAGCGTCAGTGAGCGTGCTTTCCGTGTGTAGGATGGGGAAGGCGCGCGGTCTGTCTGAGGGCAGATTGTGATGGTCCAGAGGCTCGGCACGAGCATTTCGGAGGCTGCACGACATATCGGAAATTCGAGGAGTGTTGTGGTGAGTGTCTTCAACACGTGGCGAAACCAAGGTGAAACCTCGTCCAGATGTCGTGGGGTTGGCTGCCATCCTTCATTACAGATGTCAGAGGGACATTAAAAAATGACTGTTTGCAGTTTTATGTGCCTATATTCAATTAACAGTCATGGGTTCTAAAATATCCGTAATCGATAAGCTTAACAAGTAATTTTGAAATTTTGCATGTCACGACTGATGCGCTTCGCGTACCATTTGTCCATATGACTCAAAGGCCTGAGTGCAGCATAGAGTATAAATGTCTATGGAGTGAGCATTGGGATGTGCAGAACGATAATTCTATCTGCAACATCTGCTGCAGCTCAAGTCACGTGGTTTTGGGATGGCGTACTTTGGCCTGTATAGTGTTTAGCGTATTTTGAATGTTATTACTTCGCTGATAGATCATATTCAGATGTACGATGAAACTTTGTATAAGTTTCGTACAGACATCTGAACAATTTGATACCAGGAACTGAAGTTAGCTTGAATAGATGAATAGTAATAGTATTCTGCTTTTTCGACACAGTATCATAGCTTAGAGTCCACTTTATTTACGCTTCATTCGGTAATGGAATAAGAACTGACAGCCAACAATACTTTTTACGTTTTCTGTTGCACTTATTCACATTGTCGAATCTCTGTCCTAACTAATTACGTTACAGTGACTATGTAGACGGCGCCGAATTGTCACGAAAAAACAATGCGTTGGGACTATCATTTGCACCACCTGCTTGTCCATTCTTCTTCTTCTTCGTTTCACCCAACTTTGGGGTACGTTGAATCAATCACTTCTGTGTGTTCTGTGCCTTTCTTTTCGCCCAGTACTGCTTCATTCTTTCTGATCTTGCTTTTCTTTCCTCATCAGAGATGACAATCGTTCTTTTCTTTCTATTTTGGAGCTGGAATCCCTCTTTTCTGTCTTTGCTTATCATTTTTGCGGTCCTGTCTGTGAGCATTTTTTCTGTGATGTGTAGTTCTCTTAAGTCTTTCTCTGTTTGGATAAACCAATTTGGTTTGGATTTTTTATTCCTGAAGTAGTCAAACATTCTTTTTGTAAGTCTATTTGGGTCCATTCTGAGAATGTGCCCATACAACTCAATTCTTCTTTTCCTCATTGTATCCGAAAGTTTTTCTGTGGTTTTGTAGAGTGTTTCATTTTTGGTATGAATTAGTTTATCGTTATGAAATTTGGGGCCTAAAATTTTTCTCAATATTTTTCTTTCTTTGATCTCTAGCCTTTCAATTGGGCCATGGTTAGTGATAGATAATGTCTCAGCTGCATATAGTGCTTCTGGTTTAATGACAGTGTTGTAATGTTTTATTTTTGAATTCCATCAAAGGGACTTTTTATTATAAGTATTTTTAGTAAGCTGAAAGGCTAGTTCAACTTTGTTTCTTCTTAATTCTATTGCTTTTTTCTCAAGGGCGTTCCAGCTAATCCATTCACCAAGATATTTGAATTCTTTAACAATTTCGATCTTTTGGTCTCTTACTTTAAGATATTTCATTGGCTTTTTTATATTTGTGATTATTTTGGTTTTTTCAAAAGAAATTTTAAGGCCTATTTTCTCTGCTTGTTTCTGTAATTCGAGGATCTGTTCTTTGGCTTCTTCCCATGTTTCAGCTAGTAGGGCCATATCATCTGCAAATGCTAGGCAATTAACCTTGATGCCTTTGTTTTTTGTTCCTAGTCGGATTCCACTATTGATTTTCTTGTTCCATTCTCTTACTATTTTTTCTAGGGCACAATTAAATAACAATGGAGAGAGTCCATCACCTTGTCGTACTCCAGTTTTTATCTCAAATAGGTCTGAGAGTTCTCCCATAAATTTAATTTTGGAGTATGTGTTGGTGATGGTTTCTCTAATTAGATTTGTAGTTTTATTGTCTAGGTTCAATTCTTTTAATATGGAGATTAGAGATTCCCTGTCTATGGAGTCGTACGCCTTTTGAAAGTCAATGAATGTGATGACATACGCTTTTGCTCTCGATTTTTGGTAGGCCATAAGATTGTCCTTATTATTTCCAATTTTTTTTATCTACGCTTCTGCTCTTTATAGACTAATAACGTATATTTAACATTTTTTCGCCATCTCATCATAAAAGAAAAACCATAAACTACGCATAAAAAGTAAGAAATGCAAGATCAATGCTCGAATTTCGCAGTAACAAAAAGAAGTGACAGCCAACAATAAAGATCAATGCTCGAATTTTACAGTAACAAAAATAAGAGACAGCCAACAATATTTTTTTACGTTTTCTGTTGCACTGATTCATATCGCCGAATCTGTTCTAATTAATTGCGTTACAATGACACTGTATAGAAAATTGTAATCATCATTTGCTTCAACCTTTGTCCCACTTCAATGCGGGGTCAAATGGTTCAAATGGCTCTGAGCACTATGCGACTTAACTTCTGAGGTCATCAGTTGCCTAGAATTTAGAACTAATTAAACCTAACTAACCTAAGGACATCACACACATCCGTGCCCGAGGCAGGATTCGAACCTGCGACCGTAGCGAATGCAGGGTCAGCCCTGTTACTATGGATTTGGCAATGTTAGTGTCAGAGCATGGCCAGATGCCCTTCCTGTCGGTACACCGCACCCCCTGTGACGGAAGTAGTGTACCCCAGCTGTGTGAGCCATGAAATAGTGTGTACGTTTTCAGATGTCGGCGAATCGTGTAACTCAGCCAGGACATGGGGACCAGCCCGGTATTCACCTAGTGGGATGTGAAAAACCGTCTAAAAACCACATCCAGGCTGGCTGGCACACTGGTCCTCGTCGTTAATCCTCCGCGCCTACCCAAGTACAGGAAGCAGTGCATTAGCTCTCTCAGCTAACCTGGTGGGTCTCTGCATAGAAAAATGTATCATGCAAAAATGTTTGGATACACGTAAGGGTTTGAGAATGCGGATAAGTCTGAGGAAATTAATCAGACAGTCAAGCATAAATTTTATCTGCAAATGAACATAGCAGCAATATATACACACTGACTAGCAGTTTACTCAAACACGCTTGCAATTTCATCCAGCACTTGTCTAGGAAACACATGCCATAAATCGTAGAAATTATCTCTACAGTACAAGACTTTATAATCCATGCCTCGGTATTTTTTAAAATATAAAGTGCCTCATATCAATATGACATTTACAATTATACATTCATTGTATGTACCTATGAAAAGTAACTGGTCCTATTTTAACATATTTCTCTTCACATCTGTAGCACCACGACAGTATTGCACCATAGCTGTTCTAAAATTCAAACGTGCAGACGTGTTTATCAAACAAGGCGAATACATATAACATTCAAGTTGCGCTATTACCACAAATTATAGGCAAGCAGCGTCGTCCCAAAATCATGTGACTACCCTATTTGATGTTGAGAACATGCACAGTAGAGTGTGCTCACTCTATGGATATATACACTCTATGGATTGTAAATGAGATATTACCTCACAAGAAGGATTATCAGTGTATGTGGTATATCGCTCATCAGCGCTAGCCAGTAAGATCCTGAGGCATACTAATCATTTTAAAATTGATGTATTGTTAGAAAATTATTATAACTAAACAGATTTTAAACTACATCTGCAATTACGTCGTCCATTGATAGCGCTTTGCTTGAAAGTCAGACCGCATGTGATACGACCGTGGCGGCGAACTTTTCAACAGCTAGGGTCTGAGTGATATTTCACAATGATGTCCCGATTTTCTGGTCGCTATGAAGTGAGGGTGTATTTTTGTGTGTAGGAGTTGCAGTACCCGCGGCTGGTTCGTTGGTGCCTGCGCGGGGTTACTTCTTCCCAGGACCGCACACCGCCCCGCAGTTGCCACTGCAACAACCGCTGGCAGCTTCCCATCCCGGCCACTACGCAGCGCCGCCGTCGGCGCCTGGTGCTCCCTTCGCCCTCTACGCGGCGCCACACGTCTCGTACGCGGCTCCTCCAGTCCCTCGCTACGTTAGGAGAGCGGTGCACAAGCCGCAGTACTTGGTTCTGAGACCAAGACACAGATTTATGGTCGCCAACGAAGAATGAATGCTATAAACCTCATAAATCACATACTATTTATTGAACTCATTTTCGTTACTCTATTGAATGTGATAGTAATGATATAACATTTTTATTTTATGACAATAAATTATCTTACACAGAACTTGGTCAGTCTTATTTCTACAAAGCATAATTATATTTAAGGTAATGTAAATAGTCAGTAACGAAACAAATTTGCGTTGGGAACTCTGAACGAGTTCAGTCACAGTGAATGAAGGTAAAGACGTCGAACTGGCAAGGTCGAGATGACTCCATGGAGTTCAAGAATTCTGCTGCTGTAGCATTGGTAGAGAAGGTTGTAGGTTATAGTATACTACAGACATAATTATTAAACTTAGACAACAAGAGAAGAAACGAACATCAATGTTCTTAAAATTATTAAGTTGCTATCTGCATGTGGGCTTTGCATTTGTTGTGAAAAAGAGACAGTACTTTGAAATGGAATACCAAGAATAAACGCAGGACATGACAATGTGCCGAAAGTAGCCAGAATATTCCAAATTTTGGGGCTTATTCGTTGATGAATATTTGAAACTGGGAGAATCACATGGTTCAACCTTTAAAACCATTAACTCCATCAGTTTTTACTTTTCATATGATCACTACTTTAGAAGCAAACAAAACAGTGCATTAATGTGTTGGCTATTGATTCTTCTAATTGTCTGTCAGTTGAAAAGCCTGTTGCACCAAGTACTTAGTGCATAATCTGCAGTATGTATATTTCTATTCTAAGAGAATGTTCTCTTCATAGTCAACCTGGAAAACTGGGGTTCGCTTCCTGTTTACATATTTTGAATTTCATATTTTAACTGTGTAGCGATAGCTGTATAATTTAAACATAACAATGTTGACAGCCTGGAAAACAAGTAATTTTCGATTATACCAACATAAGTGTCTCACTAGAGTTCTTCAATTCAACTTTGATTGCTTGGGTTAGAGCTTTCATTGTGGATGATTAGATACACATAACTGACTGACCAATTCACACGGTATATCAGGTGTATGTATACAGATGTTAAAACTATTAAAATGTAAAACTAAATGAAAGTCCAATAGTCCACAGTAGCTGTTTTCATTGAAGTCGATTAGAGATGCACACGACCTGTTTCTCAACTTTTAAGTTGCATCTTCTGGTGTATATCTGCACAAAATTTATGTATACTAGTATTTTTATAAAAGGGAAATGAAATTACCTGATTCCTCTTAAAATATTGAGTGAATAAGCTTAAACAAGGAAGAAAATATTATGCATCTAGCTAGGAAACTAAGTGTGGATCACATATGCCCCACAAAGAACAATCCTGTTCATATACAATAACTAAGAATTGTATTTTCATCCCAAAAGATGGTTACTCACGATGCTATATCATATGGTATAGGGAGTTATTACAGAATACTGCAATTCTAATTCCATTCCTTCGCTCTTAAGGGTTGAACGTTCATCGTTGATGATGGTTTTACCAATTGAAGACTGAGAACTTTGCCTACCCACGACTACTGTCAATCTGCGGCATTCCGTAATTCTTGTGAGGCCAATTGACGAGCTATTTGATTCAGAAGTAGCGGCACCATTCACGAAAACTGACAACGCCTGGGAGAGCGGTATGCTGACCACATGCCCCTTCACATCCGCATCGGTGACGACTAAGAGCTGAAGATAACACGGTGACCGGTCGGTACCATTAGGTCTTCAAAGGCGTCTTCCGACGGTGTACCGTTTTTTGCCTAATCGACTTTATTGGACTTTTCATTCAGTTTTATTTTAATAGTTTTAACATATGTATATATCCACTTGATACTCTGTATGAATTGGTCAATCAGTTACGTATGAGTATTTTAGCTGTGGCTGCTCTAGTTCTAAAATTATCTCATTAAATTATTATTTCATGTGAAAACTGGATAGGCAACATGGTAATTGGTTCGTGTACTGGGGTAACTGGCTATTGTCGAGAAATAGTTACAAGCTTCATCGGCTGTATAATCCAATTAGAATTACTTTGTGATTAAAGTGGCGGGGGCAGTGTTGCCGGCATGCAACCAACCACACTTCACAAGGCGCTGCACGTACCAACAAAATAAGCAATACAGCGAGCAAGTGGCGTTAGAGGAAGAAATGTGATTGGATGGTGGTTGGCCTCTACCACTCGACTCTCTGAAACGTCAGTCACATAGTGTTTTTAATTGGAATATAGTAGTTAGACATCTGTTCTGATCTGCGATGGTAAGTATTGTGTAAAGTAGTTTTTTGACAGATTGCAGCAGAATGTGTGTGGTGGGGAGGGGGGTGGATGGGGGGGAGACAATGTTACAGTCGTGCAGCCAGATACACTTGAAAGTGACCTGCATGTTCCTATACAACAAAACAGCCAACACAGTGAGCCCGCCACTCGAGAAAGAACTACGATCGGTTGACGGCTGGCCTCTATCACTCGTGTTGCTGAGCAGTCAATCTCTAAGTATAAAATAAGTATAATGGGGTGCGCTTAGCTTAGAAATTAGGCACGGTTAAAAAGAATTGGTTTTCCATCGGCTAGTTGATTGGAGCCATTTTGGAATTTTCGCTATGTCAAGAAATTTCTTAGATGGAGAAATACCACTGAAGAGTATGAAGTTACTAGATACTTCGATTATTACCGCCTTTATCTCTATTAACTTCTTCATTTTGCTGGTGCTACACGCGTGCTTGAAGGAAGCATTTAATGCTTCCCAGTCATTCTTAGAACCCGTTGCTCAAAAATAGGTAAACATTCGCTGCAAATGGTTGCGGCCTCCTGTGGTAATTGGGGCGTAAGAAGAAGTTATTTTGTTCTTTCCATGTATAGGGAATACTTTTCAAGTTAATATCGGACATCTCCAAATATTTGTAGATTACATTACAACTAAATTAACTGAAGAAGACGTTACTTCATAACAGACATTGTGCTGCATTACTTCATTTACTTGTGCTTACCAACGATGCTTGTAAAATGCTAAAAGTGGCGGTAAACACCATTTTCAAAGCCAGTGGATATTAACATCATTCGTTAAATGTCACGATGATTTTCTCCAGATGACTTCCTCGACGTCACTTATCTCAAGTAGAACAAGGAAAAAAATATTGTAGAAGTTCCACTGTTTTCCATTGCAAGAGACAGTTTGTCCTTGCCTTTCTCCAACGTGCATTGGAACCCATATACACAAATGTTTACAATAGCACGGGTACTTTAGCGTTACAACTGATGTTGTCCTCCTAAACCAACAATTGTTTGTTTATAATTAATTGAGATCTGTAGAAGCGGCAGGACACGAAACCGATAACAAGAAAGAATAAACTCATCGCTTTACCTACACCACTATTCTACCACTTGCATGAAGCGCTGTTACAGACTTCTGCAGCGTGATCTGTAGGGTAACACAGCTGACTAAAATGCAATAGGCGGATCAACATGACCTGCATCAAAACGTAATTTCTGAAAACTCGGCGTTGGCACATGCGCATTGGGTACCTACATCTGTTGTCTACGCACTGACGCCAATACAGTCTAATTCTTCTTGTTTACGTTGTGTACTGAGTGTTTAAGATGCCTCCGATAATCGTGAGTCCCGCCGACTGTGAAGTACGGGCTGTTATAAGATTTCTTAGTGCTAAAGGCCTAAAAGCGATCGATATTCATCGTGAGGTCTGTGCAGTTTACGGAGAAAACATTATGAGTGATGGCATGGTAAGAAAGTGGGTGAGAGCATTTAAAGATGGCCGCACAAATTTGCATGATGAACAACGGAGTGGGCGACCTTCGGTTGTTAATGAAAGTTTGGTGCAGGGAGTGGACAATAAGGTGAGAGAAAACAAGACCCTTTACGATTTCCTCCTTGCGGGATGACTTTCCTAATGTTTCTCGTAGTGTTTTGTATGGCATTGTGACAAGAGCACTTGAATTACCGAAAATTGTGCACACGTTGGGTACCGAAAATGTTGACGGATGTGCACGAAACCAAACGTTTAGACAGTGCATTGACTTTCCTTGAGCGGTACCACAACGACGGTGATGATTTCTTAAGCCAAATTGTTACGGGCGATGAAACACGGGTGGCCTATGTCACACCAGAATCAAAGCAACAGTCCATGGAATGGCGGCATTCAGATTCACCCAGTTTAAGCAAACAATTTCTGCCCGGAAAATCATGTGCACAGTCTTTTGGGACATAAAAGGAGTAATGCTTGTGGAATTTCTGGCTCGTAATGAGACAATCACCGCAGCAGCTTACTGTAAGACATTGTACAATCTGCGCCGTTCAGTTCAGAACAAAAGACGTGGCAAGTTGAGCAAGGGCATCGTTTTGCTGCAAGACAATGCCCGTCCGCATGCGCCGAATCAGACCAAAGATCTCATCACATCTTTTCGATGGGACAGCCCCGATCTTGTACCCAGTGACTACCATCTGTTCCAGCACTTGAAGAAACACCTGGGCGGTCAGCGTCTTCAAGATGATGTAGTGGTGATGCAGTGGTTAACAAGTCAGGCAGCAGAATTCAATGAGGAGGGTATTCAAAAACTGGTACAACGTTATGACAAGTGCCTCAATATTGACGGAAATTATGTAGAGAAGTAGATTAAGGTACAGGCTTTCGTGTAAAAATAAAATTATTGAGATATCTTAGCACGTCTTTTTTTCAATTTCAGAACGGTACTTACTTAAAAAAACACGCCTCGTAATTCATTGAATCTTTTTTCAAAGCGTGTAATCGGGAATGAATCTGACTTCTGAGGCGAAAGAAGAGCCCTCCACCTCGTATCGCACTTCGTTTCCTCCTGCTTTGACAGTAGGCTCTTACTCGTGAAATGCCACAGGTCAAGGAATTTGATAAAGGTCGCATTCTTTCGCTTTACGAAGATAGATACTGTATCAGCGCCATTTCCCGTGGCCTAAGACACAGCAAATAATAAGATGCATCCCTGGATGAAGACGATGGCTGCGAAATCCACGTCAACCGTCGCCATCGTCCTCGGCATCCACGGACTACCACTGCAGTGGTGAAGACCCTTTCAGGACTAGCACAGAAATTATGACTATCCTCCAGCTGAGTGTAAGCAGGTCGACCATTCGCCGTCGTCTTGACGAGAAAAGAAGATATGGCGGTTAATGAAATGTTGAAGGAACAACATCGGGCTGCCAGATTAAACTTCGCATTGGCGTACAGAAGGAAACGCTTTCGTACTGGGAGCAAGTTATATTTATGGACGAGAAGGTGCCTTCTACTGCACCAAATACTTCAGTATATCGACCAAGTAGAGCGAGATTCACCAGCAAATATGTCCATCGCAGACAAAAGGTTGTCCGAACTGCTGTCACAGATGGAGATGGATATCAGCAGGTGGTTGCAGGGTTCTGTAGCAACTGGATTGTCCGTTTTCTAGTCATTAATGCTGTGAAATATTGGAGAACGTAATGCTTCCTTCTGTTCCTCAGAGATTTTCGGGAGGCACAATAATCTTCCAACATCACGGTTCTCCTATTCACTCGGTACTGGTTCCAAATTGAGACGTTGAACTGTTGGACTGGCCTCTCAAAGATGCTCACCTCAGTCCAATTGAGCACGTATGGGCAGAGATGGAGAAAATTATTAGGTGTTGAAGACCAGCACCGAGAACCAAGCCAGCGGTGACCGAAGCAGAATAACAGATTCATCCGGAAGCTTGTTGCCTCTATCCCCTGGTGTCTAAATGCATTTGTAGAGGAGGACAGAAACTGACTGTGGTACTGAATTACTGTGTTGTTATGGAGAACCATGGACCTTGCCGTTGGTGGGGAGGCTTGCGTGCCTCAGCGATACAGATAGCCGTACCGTAGGTGCAACCACAACGGAGGGGTATCTGTTGAGAGGCCAGACAAACGTGTGGTTCCTGAAGAGAGGCAGCAGCCTTTTCAGTAGTTGCAAGGGCAACAGTCTGGATGATTGACTGATCTGGCCTTGTAACATTAACCAAAACGGCCTTGCTGTGCTGGTACTGCGAACGGCTGAAAGCAAGGGGAAACTACAGCCGTAATTTTTCCCGAGGGCATGCAGCTTTACTGTATGATTACATGATGATGGCGTCCTCTTGGGTAAAATATTCCGGAGGTAAAATAGTCCCCCATTCGGATCTCCGGGCGGGGACTACTCAAGAGGATGTCGTTATCAGGAGAAAGAAAACTGGCGTTCTACGGATCGGAGCGTGGAATGTCAGATCCCTTAATCGGGCAGGTAGGTTAGAAAATTTAAAAAGGGAAATGGATAGGTTGAAGTTAGATATAGTGGGAATTAGTGAAGTTCGGTGGCAGGAGGAACAAGACTTCTGGTCAGGTGATTACAGGGTTATAAACACAAAATCAAATAGGGGTAATGCAGGAGTAGGTTTAATAATGAATAGGAAAATAGGAATGCGGGTAAGCTATTACAAACAGCATAGTGAACGCATTATTGTGGCCAAGATAAATACGAAGCCCACACCTACTACTGTAGTACAAGTTTATATGCCAACTAGCTCTGCAGATGACGAAGAAATTGAAGAAATGTATGATGAAATAAAAGAAATTATTCAGATTGTGAAGGAAGACGAAAATTTAATAGTCATGGGTGACTGGAATTCGAGTGTAGGAAAAGGGAGAGAAGGAAACATAGTAGGTGAATATGGATTGGGGGACAGAAATGAAAGAGGAAGCCGCCTGGTAGAATTTTCCACAGAGCACAACATAATCATAACTAACACTTGGTTTAAGAATCATGAAAGAAGGTTGTATACATGGAAGAACCCTGGAGATACTAAAAGGTATCAGATAGATTATATAATGGTAAGACAGAGATTTAGGAACCAGGTTTTAAATTGTAAGACATTTCCAGGGGCAGATGTGGACTCTGACCACAATCTATTGGTTATGACCTGTAGATTAAAACTGAAGAAACTGCAAAAAGGTGGGAATTTAAGGAGATGGGACCTGGATAAACTAAAAGAACCAGAGGATGTACAGAGATTCAGGGAGAGCATAAGGGAGCAATTGACAGGAATGGGGGAAATAAATACAGTAGAAGAAGAATGGGTAGCTTTGAGGGATGAAGTAGTGAAGGCAGCAGTGGATCAAGTAGGTAAAAAGACGAGGGCTAGTAGAAATTCTTGGGTAACAGAAGAAATATTGAATTTAATTGATGAAAGGAGAAAATATAAAAATGCAGTAAGTGAAACAGGCAAAAAGGAATACAAACGTCTCAAAAATGAGATCGACAGGAAGTGCAAAATGGCTAAGCAGGGATGGCTAGAGGACAAATGTAAGGATGTAGAGGCCTATCTCACTAGGGGTAAGATAGATACCGCCTACAGGAAAATTAAAGAGACCTTTGGAGATAAGAGAACGACTTGTATGAATATCAAGAGCTCAGATGGAAATCCAGTTCTAAGCAAAGAAGGGAAAGCAGAAAGGTGGAAGGAGTATATAGAGGGTCTATACAAGGGCGATGTACTTGAGGACAATATTATGGAAATGGAAGAGGATGTACATGAAGATGAAATGGGAGATATGATACTGCGTGAAGAGTTTGACAGAGCACTGAAAGACCTGAGTCGAAACAAGGCCCCCGGAGTAGACAATATTCCATTGGAACTACTGACGGCCGTGGGAGAGCCAGTCCTGACAAAACTCTACCATCTGGTGAGCAAGATGTATGAAACAGGCGAAATACCCACAGACTTCAAGAAGAATATAATAATTCCAATCCCAAAGAAAGCAGGTGTTGACAGATGTGAAAATTACCGAACTATCAGCTTAATAAGTCACAGCTGCAAAATACTAACACGAATTCTTTACAGACGAATGGAAAAACTAGTAGAAGCCAACCTCGGGGAAGATCAGTTTGGATTCCGTAGAAACACTGGAACACGTGAGGCAATACTGACCTTACGACTTATCTTAGAAGAAAGATTAAGGAAAGGCAAACCTACGTTTCTAGCATTTGTAGACTTAGAGAAAGCTTTTGACAATGTTGACTGGAATACTCTCTTTCAAATTCTAAAGGTGGCAGGGGTAAAATACAGGGAGCGAAAGGCTATTTACAATTTGTACAGAAACCAGATGGCAGTTATAAGAGTCGAGGGACATGAAAGGGAAGCAGTGGTTGGGAAGGGAGTAAGACAGGGTTGTAGCCTCTCCCCGATGTTGTTCAATCTGTATATTGAGCAAGCAGTAAAGGAAACAAAAGAAAAGTTCGGAGTAGGTATTAAAATTCATGGAGAAGAAATAAAAACTTTGAGGTTCGCCGATGACATTGTAATTCTGTCAGAGACAGCAAAGGACTTGGAAGAGCAGTTGAATGGAATGGACAGTGTCTTGAAAGGAGGATATAAGATGAACATCAACAAAAGCAAAACAAGGATAATGGAATGTAGTCTAATTAAGTCGGGTGATGCTGAGGGAATTAGATTAGGAAATGAGGCACTTAAAGTAGTAAAGGAGTTTTGCTATTTGGGGAGCAAAATAACTGATGATGGTCGAAGTAGAGAGGATATAAAATGTAGGCTGGCAATGGCAAGGAAAGCGTTTCTGAAGAAGAGAAATTTGTTAACATCTAGTATTGATTTAAGTGTCAGGAAGTCATTTCTGAAAGCATTCGTATGGAGTGTAGCCATGTATGGAAGTGAAACATGGACGATAAATAGTTTGGACAAGAAGAGAATAGAAGCTTTCGAAATGTGGTGCTACAGAAGAATGCTGAAGATTAGATGGGTAGATCACATAACTAATGAGGAAGTATTGAATAGGATTGGGGAGAAGAGAAGTTTGTGGCACAACTTGACCAGAAGAAGGGATCGGTTGGTAGGACATGTTCTGAGGCATCAAGCGATCACCAATTTAGTATTGGAGGGGAGCGTGGAGGGTAAAAATCGTAGAGGGAGACCAAGAGATGAATACACTAAGCAGATTCAGAAGGATGTAGCTTGCAGTAGGTACTGGGAGATGAAAAAGCTTGCACAGGATAGAGTAGCATGGAGAGCTGCATCAAACCAGTCTCAGGACTGAAGACCACAACAACAACAATGGAGAAAATTTTGTTTACGATAAATGAGCATTTTGTTTTCCCTCGAAGTTTATTTAAAAAACAAAAGAAAAGGAGGAGAATATTATACATAAAAGCTAGGCTATCTATCTCTCTCTTCCAGTCTTTCAATAGACTTGATTTTTAAAATTTTTACAGCCATTGATGAAAAAAGCTGATACAAACATGAAACAATTTTTATTTTTTTTTGTCACATGGCACATGAGCTAATGAGAGAGTATTTAGTATTTTTATGCTGAGAAAAAGCATCATATTACTTTGTGTTTTTTTATTTACACACAGACAGGACGCCAATACCGACGAAAGCACAAAGAAGATATCGTTTTCTTTTAACACCAGTCAGAAATTGCAATACATAAAGAAAACCAGTGACGAAAGACCGGCGGCGTGGAAGTAAAGTCAAACATTTGAGTCCACTACATCCTCAATTATGTACTTCTGAATACTTCAAAAGTATGGCTACTTAGTAATTCTCGTTTCCTCCTAAACTGACAACTCTTACACGAATTAACATTCATGGAAGCATCAGGATTCGAACCCCCCTACCTGCAGATTAGAAAGGGACTGCCTTAAGCACTACGCCCTTGCACCAATACCGTACATTACATTTACGAAATGGTATCATATGGTCTATGATGCCACACCTTTTCCATGAAAAAGAAATGATACACCGAATGAAAGCGGCTCGTTGTGTCGACGACGGAAATGCAGACTTGTCATCTGACACTGAATTCCATGAACGGAGTTCAAAAATGTTTCAAATGGCTTCGAGCACTATGGGACTTAACATCTGTGGTCATCAGTCCCCTAGTACTTAGAACTACTTAAACCTAACTAACCTAAGGACTTCACACACATCCATGCCCGAGGTAGGATTCGAACCTACGACCGTAGCGGTCACGCGGTTCCAGACTGAAGCGCCTAGAACCGCACGGCCACACCGGTTGGCCATGAACGGAGTCATGAAGAACATATACTCATTGAAAGTGAGACAGTAGGTATTCTACTAGGTGTTTATCAGATCTGCTTGTTTTGGAGTTGTCGTGTGGGAGAGAGTGTAAGAACTTAATAGCTGCGAACGCAAGTGACATAAAATGTCGACACAGTGAAGGCAAATTTACTCGTGTGGCAACTGCTCGTGCGGAAAGCCGGTTCGTATATTTAGCAGCTACGATCAAAAATTCGAGTTTAAGTGAATATATACAATATATAATAGAAGAGCACCATGATTTTTTTAAAAAGTCCGAAGTACAAAGCTTTGGTTAAAAATTTCGAACTTCGCACTTTACCGTAAAGAAGAGGTAATTTTTGGCTAGCTTGCTTCAGTTAAGAGAGTTGCTACCTAGTGTCCATTATTTTAATTAATTTGGCAAAAAAATTGTGTTGCTGGCAAGTCATGGTGCCTCAGGGGAATTCGACATAAAAAAAAATCAGAAAGCAGTAAGCTTCGTGCTTTCTAAACGTAAAGTCGCGCGATCCAATCTGCTCCTTTCCGCAGTTTCTTTAAATCGCATATCGAATACCTGCTGAAGTTATCAGACTGATGGACTCTCAGACATAGTTCGTTCCATTTTCTAATGGATCTATAGTAGTAAAAAGTTTCAGAAGTATTTCCGCCAAACAGCTCGTAGCTGCTTCAAGGTCAGAATAGCTTACGCTCGAGAGTTTCTTCGCCGCACAACAGCAATCGGCTACCGCGCACAAGCCACTCGCCGCCGTCAGACGCTTCCGGCTAGGCGAACGTGGCGCGGCGCTATGAGTATATTTATCAACGGTCATTTACTTATTTGAAGTTCTCGTATTTATCTCGCAGTTACGATTTGGATATTGAATGCCTGAAGCTTATAAAGTTGTTCAAGTGTGATAAAATATTGTCGCAACTGGAAGAAGGTCTAACGTTTGCGGTATATTGTTCTCTTTGGGTTTAGTAGAGGGGTGAAGGCAGTAGAGGCAGCTCTGAACCTTTACACTGAATGTGGGGAGAGTGCTTTTGGCAAAAACAAGTAAGAAAAAGACTTTTTTGCTCCAAGAAAGATCGTTATGGCGCGAATGATTCTGCGCAGTCTGAAAGCCACGATAACGCTCCTATTCCCATTTAGTGGTCGCGTGACGTTTGCATTCAAAAGACGAGGTTCAGAATCCGAGAGCGGTAGTACTGCATGCCCTAATTTAAAACAACAAAAATCAATTTCTCCTTGATAGTTATCAATTGACTCATTGAGAGTGGTATTGTCTTTATATTAACTTCTTAAAAAGAATTAATGGCTGAGCCCTAACAACAGACATATACTCGAGCAAAGGGCAGTATGAGAATAGTATTTTACCTCTGGTGGCTCAAAAAAGGCGTTGTGCATTACGAAAACCTTCCCAGGGGAGAGAATGCCGTTGCCGATACTTTTTGTTGACTATTAAGACACGTCTCAGTCGCAGTGTACGAAAAAAGACCAACAAAACTTCATGACCTGCTGATACAACACAATAACGTACTCTGCCGATTTCAATGACTAAACCATCCAGGAGTTTTAGAATACATCCCTCATGCACTTATTCTTCTGATGTTATTCCCCCAAATGCTTACCTTGCAGCTGCTTAACGAGAAACAGTCTAGAAAATTCCTCTCTGGGCGAAAATGCACTTCAAATCTCATTCGATGCCTGCTTTAACTCAGATCCAGTAGGTTTCTACAGAGATGGAATCGGTAAATTACCTGTGCACTGTCAGACTCGACATACACTATTGATGGTTAATTTCTCTCTGAAGTTTACTGTTGTGTTCAATAAAATAATGGACAATACTATTAAAATATGCACTGTATCGATTCATATGAAATTCAAATTACCACGATATCCTTAACACGAAGGTCTATTTTAATAAAACGTGAAGTATCTGTAACAGAAGCGTGCCTGTTTCAGCAAGAATTACAAACATGTTACTCACTCTGGTCTCGAAACAGTCTGTGTTTACTTGCCGTAGTGTGTCACAGTGAAGTAGTACAGACATGTGGCAGTTAATAAATAAAATTCCTCATTGATTTTCGATATGGCTGCTTGTGGCCCTGCCAAGAAACGGCTACAAATATGTCTTTCAGCGAGAATGAAACCGGAAATCAAATCAGCCCCCGCTTTACAGGCGAGTACATTGCCACACAACTTGTTGCTCTGTGCTCTCTCTTATTGCTCCAGTGCTCGCTAGGACATACAAACCCACAGCATAAAAGTCGAGATTAATAGCAATTCCAACGGCGGGTGACTTTCCTGCATTCAAAATCGTAAACTGATAACTATATTTCACAGCTTACGTGAAAATCACTCGGGCTAGTTAATGGAAATGATGCGAATGTGTCAAGTGAATTTTGTAGGCTAATTCTGTATTATGCAGGAAGTAACTCGTCCGTCACAGGGTTGCCACACATACCCTGCGTTGTTGCCAAGATTCATTTACACTTCTGGCAGGAAGAGCACCAGCCCTGAGAATTTTAGGAAGTGATACATATCGTCTCTCAAAGGCGTAGCGGTCGAGCGCTGAAATACCGAAAGTGTATGTTAATGATTCTTATTTGCGTTTCCGTAACTTGGTTTAGGGACTAGAGTGTTGTCACTAATAATACTCAGATGCGCCGACTGCAAAGTAAATAACACAAATAAGTAACTGTCACAATTATTTGTGTTTTTCTGCCTTAAGTGTACTAAAGCTGAAAGGCTCATCGCCAGATATATTTCACATTTTTAGTACATCTCTAGTAGTTATACTGTAAATGATATGATATGAGTACAGCACTCGTGGTTGTCGCATCGCGGTCGCCATGAGGAGACGAGGCAGCTTCAGATAAGTTTTTACAGTCTGACGATAATTTATGGATTTGTAGTTTTAGCTTGACGATCTCCACTATGGACAAACGGTGGTTACCGTTATTCTGAAGAAGGTTGTGTTATCCCGACTAAAACCTAGGTAAATTCTACGTAAACGAATGACATCAGAAAAAAAAGTAGTCTGCTGGATTGATCCTACTTTCTTAGATTCCCACTTCCGGCGTGTATTTTAAACATACAAGAACAGAACTCCTTCGCTTCTAGTAATGCCAAGTAAAGATCGTCAGGTTGCACCGTAATTCAGAATGCGCATTATAAACATCATATCCCTTCGCTGTCACATGGGACAGAGCCGATATAAGATCACGGCAGACTCTGTCGCCAGTGAGCTTCCCTACACTAGAACTTTTATTTTATTTGATGAGCCAGTGGTCATTTAAGGTCATAGGGTTCTTATTTTACTGAACCTGAGACACTGAAAAATTTGGTTCTGGACTAGGATTCGAATTCGGAACTCCTCTTTCGTGGTATCTGACCCACGCAGAAAAAAACGTTTTCGTCAATACTGCAAACTCCTGTAGGTCTCCATGAAAGGCACGCATGTGAGTTCGAATCCTGGCCCAGCATAGAAATATTGATAGTTTCATATCAAGTCTAATATACGCACACTGAACTACTAGTGATAACTAATTTTCATTTTTAATGGGTCTTCATGTGTTGTCAACAATACTACTGGCGATCAAACTATGCTGACTGCATGCAAGTGAGGCGAATCGTAATTCAGATCGTTCGGATACTTTTGGATACGACAGTACGTTGGAAGGTTAAATTCTCTACGCTTTTCTTTTACCTGGTCTATAGAGAGAACACAAACTATCATCTTCCCAGTCTACAACTATTTTTGCTCTTCTATCAGATAAGTCTCTTTCAAGGTATTTAATCTTTTAAACAGTATCTTCGGATATATCTTGTACTCACAGGTTAGTAAGCGGCGGTCATTCGGTTCTGCTTTTTTAAAGCTAGGTAAGACTAGTAAGACCTCAGAACACGGCCATTCTTCCAGCACAAATTTTTGAGCCTGATCTTAAGTTTTCCATGGGTTTGTTTCATAAGCTCTAAATTTATTTTTTCTGCTAGACACTTTCTACTTCTCACAGGCCCTGTTGCATTTTTCATTTCTTCCGAGGAGATTAGATGTATATTCACATCTGACTGAGCTGTTAATATTTTTTACGCTCTCTGTTCATAGCTTTTGAATGTAAGTTGGTTGGTTGTTTTGGAAAGGAGACCAGACAGCGAGGTCATCGGTCTCATCGGATTAGGGAAGGACGGGGAAGAAAGTCGGCCGTGCCCTTTGAAAGGCACCATCCCGGCATTTGCCTGGAGTGATTTAGGGAAATCACGGAAAACCTAAATCAGGATGACCGGACGCGGGATTGAACCGTCGTCCTCCCTTGGATGTAAGCTAACCATGTTTCATCGGGTATATTATTCCACTGTAGGGTATCTTTCTCCTCTTTATTGAGAGTTTTTATTACTTTATAAGCTCTTATTTGCTTTCTGTAGATATCTCATCCTAATTTTTCGAAGAAATGGAGAAGGCTGTTCTGTGCAAAGTGAATTAACTTCGTTTCAGAATACGAAAATGCATTACAATAACCGATTTGCTGTGTTGTATTCGCTGCCTGCCCTCCTCAGTTTGCTAAATAGTTACACTGCAAGCCCTTGCAGGTAGGTATCCCACAGACAGCCTTCCACGGCCGAGACTGAGAAAGAGACTAAATTCAATTTCCTACTTCTCATGAGCAGCGGAAATTAGGCCGAGCACCAACACACATTGGCTAGCATTACGAGCGTTGCTGACAAAGATTTTCTTGTGGATAACGGTACAAATACAAACATAAAATAACGTAAAACCAGAGAAATTAATCACTAATGCTAAATACATAAAATACCATAATACATTCACCAACACAGGACACTAAAGTAAGTATCTGTAACAATAGACAGAAACTGTCTCTGCTTGAAACACTGGGTATGAAGGGGCACCACAACCGATTTTAACAGCTGCTTAGTGAAATAAGAGTTTCTCTCCACTCCTCAATGCTACCAAACCTGATTAATTTCGCACGTGATTTTTATTAAGTTGAGCCTCACTATAAATAGATTTGTCATTTATTTATTGTAGTGTCCTATGATTGTGATATTGTATATTTAGTGTCAGCAACGATTTTCCTTAATGATTGTAAATTGTTTGCTGTTTATGTTGTACCGTTAAGCGCAACATTTTATGCTAGACAATGGGCTAACGACCTGAAGCCTACGACTCTAAGATAAATAATTATTGAAACAACTAATAAAGAAAGTGTATGTTTCCATGAAATACCACATCAGTTAAGTGTCCCTGTATTTTGTCTATACACTTATATTAAAATCCGGGTGTGACAACTGGTTAAGTGATGAAGACCGATAACATCACTCGTTAGGTACACTCACAGTGGTTAGTTTCCATCATCGGTCCCAGGAACAATTAAGTTCCTCCGGTTTGGAGCCAGGCAGATGTTTTCATCAGAGACTCTGACGACTCTGCAGTGACCCATGTTGATTCCTTGACTTATGCTTCCGATGAAGCAATGATTGACTTCTATGATAATGTCAGGCATTCCACTACATACAAGAAGCGAGTGTACATGTAGCAGAGGTTATGTTACATGTACATCTGCGTTTTCTTAGAGAAGCCCTTCCATAAGTCAGATGATGTGTGGTATCTCGAATACAATGACCTCCTCTATGCTAACCAGCATGGCTTTTGGAGACATATATCCTGTTGAAACCAACTCTTGCTTGTCTCACTTGACACTCTGAATGCCAAGGATCAAGGCACTCAGGCAGATGCAGTATTTCTTGACTTTCGAAAAGCACATCACTCAGTATCACTCTTAGGCTTATTATCGAAAGTAAGCACGTATGAACTATTAAGAGAAGTTTGGGCGCAATGATGATTTATTGGTAAGGAGGACTCTGCATATTATCTAGGATGGAGAGCCATCGACAGATATGGAAGTAATTTCAGGTTTTCCCCAAGTATCTTGGAGCCCATTCTGTTCGTATATTAATGACCTTACGGAAAATATTTATAGTAATCCGAGACTTTTCGTAGATGGTACAATTATCTAAACAGACTGTCAAAAAAAAGCTGCAAAAATATTCCTTCTGGTCATAACATTTGAAAGTGGTACAAAGACTGACAAATTACTTTAAAATATCATAAATGTATAAAATTGTGGACTTCGCTAAACGAAAAATCGTAGTATTCTATGATTGCACAATGAGTCACAGCTGGAATCTGTCAACTAAACACCAGCGTGTAACACTTTGTAGATATACGAAATGGACCGATCATATAGGCTCAGTCATACGGCAAACAAGTGGCTAACTTCGATTTACTGGTAACATATTAGGAAAATGCAATGAGTCTACATAGGAGTTTGCTCACAAGACACTCGTGTTGCTGCAGTTTGTGGGACCCCTACAAATATGACACTGGCTTTGATTCATCAGTATTCTGACTGGTTCGATGAAGCCCGCCACGAATTCTTCTCCTGTTTCAACCTTATCTTATCAGAGTAGCACTTTCACCCTACGTCCTCAGTTATTCAAGAGTTGTTACCCCCCTACAGCTTCCTCTAATACCGTGGAGGTTATTCCCTAATGTCTTAACAGATGTCCCATCATCCTGTCCTTTCTTCTTGTCATTGTTTTCCATATTTTCCTTTCCTCGCCGATTCTCTGAAGCACCTCCTCATTCCTTATCTTATCTGACCGCCTAATTTTTAACATCCTTCTGAAGGACATCTCAAATGATTCGATGCTCTTTACCCACAGTCCACGTTTCATTACCACACAATACTGTGCTCCAAAAGTACATTTTATTTCGTCCTCAAATTAAGGCCGGGTTTGATATTAGTCGACTTCTCTCGGACAAGATTGCCTTTTTCCCGTACTAGTTTACATTTTTTTTTTTTTTTTTTTGTCCTTCTTGCTCCGCTTGTCATAGGTTATTTTGCTTCCTACGCAATAAAATTCCATACCTTCGTGTATCTCGCGATCGCCAATGCTCATGTTAAGTTTCTCGTTGTTCTCATTTCTACTACTTCTCATTATTTTCGTCTTTCTTCGATTTACTCTCAATTGATACTTTGTACTCGTTGCACTGTGGACAGCAATGTCATCAGCGAATCTTATCACTGACATCCTTTCAACTGGAATTTTAATCCCACTCTCGTACCTTTCTTTTATTTCTATCATTGCTTCTTCGATGTACAGATACATTAAGGGTGAAAAACTACATCACTTTTTTACACTTTTTTTTAAATCCGAGCACTTGGTTCTTTCTTGGTTCTTGTACATATTGTATACTGATAAGCCGAAATATTATGGCCACAGCCCACGACGACGTTCGGTGCCGCCTGGTGGCTTTGCAGGCACATGACGCTGTAACAGAATTTTGTAAGCGGAGCAAGCACGGACGGGAGGGGGGGGGGGGGGGGTGGTCACCCTAGCGAAGGAATGGGCTGCAGCAAATTGGGAAATCCATTGAGATAAGCTGCTTTGACAAAGGGCAGATTATTATTAAGCAGAGTCTGTGAACGACTATCTCGAAAAAGGTTAAGCTGGTCGAATGTTCACGTGCTACTATTGTGAGCACCTACGAAAAGAGGTAGAAGGACAGTGAAACTACCACTTCGCTCTAAATGGTTGGACGTCCAGGACTCTTCACAATACTTGGGATACAGAGGTTTGTCTGCTCTGTAAAATAGGATAGATGGTAATTTGTGGTGTCTCTGCCGAAACAGCACAATGCTGGTGTCTGCAGAAGTGCTTTGGAGCACGCCGTTCATCGTACATTGTTGAACATGCAGCTCCGCAGCAGACCACCCATACGAGTTCACACGTTAACCCAACGACATCCTCAGTTACGACTGCAGTGGGCACGGGACCATCGGAATTCGATCGTCGATCAATGGAAACGTGTCGGCTCTTTAGGTGAACCACATTTTTGCTACGCTAGGTCGATGGTCGTCTCCATGAACGACGTCATCGAGGTGAACGACGGCACGAAACGTCCAGAGCGCCGTGGCCGCACGCTGATGGGAACGGTACTGTGTTATGGGAGATAATCTTTTGCGTTCGCATTGGACCTATGGTGGTAACCGAAGAGCCGCTGGCAGCTGCGAACCACCTGCATCTCTTCATGATGAATGTCTTCCCCGACAACGATGTCATCTTTTAGCAGTATAAGTGTGGCTCGGAAAGAGAACTGTGCTACAGTGGTTTGAGGAGCATTTTACTGAACTCACGTTGATGTCTCTGCTACCAAATTCGCTTGATATAAATCCTATGCAACCCATCTGGGTCGCTATCGGGTGCCATCACCGCCTACGCAAATCAGCGCCCCCTTGGTAACGCGAATTACACTACTGGCCATTAAAATTGCTACACCAAGAATAAATGCAGATGATAAACGGGTATTCATTGGGCAAATATATTATACTAGAACTGATATGTGATTACATTTTCATGCAATTTGGGTGCATAGATCCTGAGAAATCAGTACCCAGAACAACCAGCTCTGGCCGTGTTAACGGCCTCGACACGCCTTGGCATTGAGTACAACAGAGCTTTAATGGCGTGTACAGGTACAGCTGCCCATCCGGCTTCAACACAATACCACAGTTCATCAAGAGTAGTGACTAGCGTATTGTAACGAGCCAGTTGCTCGGCCACCATTGACCAGACGTTTTCAGTTGGTGAGTGATCTGGAGAATGTGCTGACCAGGGCTTCAGTCGAACATTTTCTGTATCCAGAAAGGCCCTTACTGGATCTGCAACATGCGGTCGTGCGTTATCCTGCTGAAATGTAGGGTTTCGCAGGGATCGAATGAAGGGTAGAGACACGGGTCGTAACACATCTGAAATGTAACGTCCACTGTTCAAAGTGCCGTCAATGCGAACAAGAGGTAAGCGCGACGTGTAACCAATGGCACCCCATACCATCACGCGGGGTGATATGCCAGTATAGCGATGACGAATACATGCTTCCAATGTGCGTTCACCGCGATGTCGCCAAACACGGATGCGACCATCAGAACCTGGATTCATCCGAAAAAATGACGTCGCCAAATACGGATGCGACCATCATGATGCTGTATACAGAACCTGGATTCATCCGAAAAAATGACGTTTTGCCATTCGTGCACCCAGGTTCGTCGTTTAGTACACCATCTCAGGCGTTCCTGTCTGTGATGCAGCGTCAAGGGTACCCGCAGCCATGGTCTTCGAGCTGATAGTCCAAGCTGCTGCAAACGACGTCGAACTGTTCGTGCAGATGGTTGTCTTGCAAACGTCGCCATCTGTTGACTCAGGGATCGAGACGTGGCTGCACGATCCGTTACAGCCATGCGGATAAGATGCCTATCATCTCGACTGCTAGTGATACGAGGCCGTTGGGATACAGTACGGCGTTCCGCATTACCCTCCTGAACCCACCGATTCCATATTCTGCTAACAGTCATCTCGACCAACGCGAGCAGCAATGTCGCGATACGATAAATCGCAATCGCGATAGGCTACAATCGGATCTTTATCAAAGTCGGAAACGTGATGGTACGCATTTCTCCTCCTTACTCGAGGCATCAGAACAACGTTTCACCAGGCAACGCCGGTCAACTGCGGATTGAGTACGAGAAATCTTCTTCCTGTCGGTTAAATTTCGTGTCTGTAGCACGTCATCTTCGTGGTGTAGCAATTTTAAAGGCCAGTAGTGTACATGATCTGTAAGTAGACAACTAACGTCACATACTTTCACAAACCTGCCAACGAACTGTCGGATCCCTGATACGCAGAATCAGTGTTGTTTTTCGCTCCAAAGACGGATAAACAAACTATTAAGCGGGTGGTCGTAATGTTTTGGCTCATCAGTGTCTATTGCCCGTCTTTCGCTCTAGCTTACCCCTACTTTTACTAGAATTTCTAACATATTACACCATTTTACATTGTCTAACGCTTTAACAGCCTGACAAATCCTAATGTCTTGTGACAAACAGACGATACTTAAAGGCGCAGGTTTGTCTGGTTCATGGGGGAGTGTCACGGAGATGCTAAAGTGGCAGACGGTTAAAGACAGACGCAAACTATCCCGTAAAACCCTACTAACAATGTTTCAAGAACTATCTTTAAATGATTATGAATCTATTAGTGCCCCCTTCGTATCGTTCCCTTAGGGGTAGAGAAGACAAGATTACACCAATCACAGCGCGCACAAAGACATGTCAGCAACCGTTCTTACGGCGCTCCATATGTGAATGGAACGGGAAGAAGCCCTAAGAACTCGTAAAATGGGAACTCCTCTCTGCCATACATTTCAGAATGGTTTGCAGAAGTGAACGCTTATGTTGTTCTGATTCTTAAGTAGCAACGCAATGGAACAACTACAGATGAACCAATGCCATGAAGATCTCATGTACAGAAGATTCCATGTGCTAACGGATAGGAGCTATCGAACATTCCGGAAAATACTGCATTAAATGAGCGGAAGGAACCATTCGTGAGTACCAAACTGCTATCATAGATCACCTACATTACTTACAGAGGGCACTCGCCTTTGCAGGGTAGAAAAAGAAGTAAGCCAAACAGAACGCCGCTTGCTTTTGTAGGCTACCTGCTTTCGGTAGTGTAGCAGCAGACTGTGTGGCTCAATGCCCTGGTACAAGTCTCAATTGGACGCTACATCGGCGATTTATGTGTCCCTAATCTATCCCAGAAGTACACCCGAGGAAAGTGCAGGTCAACGTGGAATCCGAACCACGTGATGTTCCATCACGTCCATACGAGGCACTGGTTTAGGTTGAAGACGGACGGAAAAATTCCGACTGGGATTAGATGCCGCGACCTTTCGGTTGCGGGCATGTGCTTTGCCATTAGACAGCCAGCTCGAAAACGCTTCAGTCATAACTATTGCAACAGTAGAGAAATTTCACCTTATCGGCTATAAACGGGGAGACTCAAACTATTACAACATCCAGTAGTGATAAGGAATCTTTGGCTAAAGAGAGCATTTCAGTTCAGCCACATGTATAACATAAATCGCCTTAAAATCTGATTACATTAATATTGAAGCTTTTCGCGAGAGCAAGTTTCAATCTTAGAACGCACACCATGATACTAATTAGAATACTTCATCGAATAAAGTTACAAAGCTGTGCATAAGTTTTAAAAAAGTTTCTTTCACCTTCATTGGCGTTCCTCTTGTCAGCCACCATCCATCTCCGTTGTGACCATACGGTATGTCGAACAGTACAGTGTATTTGGGGAACAAGATGTAAAGTATTGTCGAATTGTTGCCACATCTTCCACTAGCTTGTCTTCGAGCGCGGCCGTTACAGCGTCACTAACGTCACTAATGCATACACCAGACGTGCATAATGTACAGTCAACTGCACCAACTCATGTTTACATTAAAATGGGGGGCTGCTACCCGCCAAAGACACAAGTGTGATCCTAGTCAGCTGTCATCTGTGAGCCGTCATATCGATACATGTATCTGTGGCTCGGAAAGATGCAGAAAACTAGTCTTCGGATTAAAGACTGCTAATAAAGGAAGTAAAAGTTACGCTACTTTCGTGGAATAAGAGTGAACGACAAAACGTGCAACTCAGAATGATGTCTGTAGCGTTATAAATTGGTAGAACCGCACAGTCTCACTTTACTTTCAAATCTGGTCGCAGTATTTGTATATTCATAGCACGCTGTGTGAATATACAAATACTGCAATAAGTTACTGCACTTGTTCCAGCAAGCAAGCAGTGCTCGCAATGTTTGCGTTATTAACACTGTCGCAGTCAGTATCGTTACAGTCGAATTGACAGCCACATTGCCAGAAACAGTGCTACACAGCAAGATTCCATCGTGCAGCGATCTTTCATGAATTCATGTAGAAAAACTGTTTGGGGTTTGTATTTAGTTAACGAAGTTTTAAAGAGGTTTCGAATTGCCCTTATAATGCAGCTTATAGTCAAGCCCATTAGCCTTGTCGTGTGTCTGCAAACATTAACGTACACTAAGCTCAACCATTAGACCTTCCGAATATGAGAAAAAAGTGATTCGCCAGGTCCCCCCCCCCCCCCCACCTGCCTCCGTTTTCCTAAATATGGTCCGTATTTCAAAATATGTTAAAATATGTGTAAATTGCTAGAGGACCAAACTGCTTAGGTCATCGGTACCTAGACCTACACACTACTTAAACTAACTTATGCTAAGAACAACACAAACACCCACGCCCGAGGGAGGACTCGAATCTCCGGCGGGAGTGGCGGGTCCGTAGTTTCTCGGACGGCTGGACAAGGGGTACTGTTGAGGATTCCATCGAGCGCCACCACCACTCTTTGAGGAAAGTTCCGTTCGACACGTTACACCTTTTCTGATAAAAATTTAATGGCATTACACGTTATACGTGTGCTGACAAACAAGTATTCCCCCCTCAATTTCCGTTTTTGGGAACCGTGATGCAGTGCGTGTACATCAAGATTTCGGTAACAATTCCCATGGTGAAAAACGTACCTAGGATCTGACCTAGAGATAGAGATGAGGGGGAATCTCAAGTTATATTAGTTTCATGGAAAAGGATATGAAGGAAACGAAACATAATTTTTCAGAAAATAAAATTCAACTTTATCAAAGAATTTTTATTAGTCATCAAGTGTACTAATTCTACCACTGTATAATACACTGATGAGCTAAAACATTATGACCACCTACTTGAAATGTGTTATTCCATCTCTGTCCGCCCCGATAGCTGAGGGGTCAGCGTGATGGATTGCCGTCCTACAGGCCCGGGTTCGATTCCCGGCTGGGTCGGGGATTTTCTCCACTCAGAGACTGGATTTTGTACTGTCTTCATCATCATTTCATCCTCATCCGGCGCGCAGGTCGCAGTTCGGCGCTAGCGGCCGTGCGAAGCGGAGGTCCGATACTTCCGCCTGTGCGGCGTGTGCGAGTGTTTGTTTACTTGTGGACTTAGTCTGCACGCGGGCTAGTAACACCGATCATGGCGAACAAGTACAGGAAAACTACATTACGATTCAATTTCTGCAAAGACTACGAACGACCAAAGGCTTTAGCAGTGGAACGATTCATTCGAGAGGACGTCAAGATACCGCCAAACGATATTATCGGAATTCACCTATCCATCGTTAGTCCCACGGTGTATGTTAAGATGGTAAATGACGCGGCGTGTGAGAGAATTCTACAGGCGACAAAAGCAGGTCTCCGATTTTGCCATAGTGACGGGAATGTCGGCACGGTAACTGTAGAACATGCTGGTCTGGGAATACGGACAACACGTGTTTTTGAGCTGCCATTTGAGCTCCCGGCTGACGAAGTTATCGAGGCTTTTAAGCCATACGGCACAGTACATGGTCACACAGCAGAACGCTGGACACAATTCGCCACATACCCCGTCCCCGTCCTATTGATCTTCAGAAGCATGTACCGTCCTATCTGACAATTGGTGGTTGTCAGGCGGTGGTGATTTACGATGGTCAACCACGTACATTTTCTGGATGTGGCCAGGAGGGACACCTCAGGTCGAACTGTATGCAACGGCGGATTACGCAACTGCCTTCAGATGTGCGGGAGCCGTCGCCGGCGATGACAGTACTACCGATCACCTATGCCAAAGCCCTCACTGCGTCCGCTGATGACCGAAAGGACACAGCCTCGGTGGAAGATCAAGGTGGCACTCTCCGAAACCTTGTCGCAGTCGTCGGGATGACAGAGCATGCTGCTCCGTCGAGCATACAATCTACGGCGACAACATCAGATTAGACCGAACTCCCACCCAGCACATTGATAGTACAAGAAGCAGTTCCAGCCACTACGGATGCTGTTCTGTCTGAAACGCACTCTGAGACGACATCATTAGTTTCGACCGAACTCCCGCCAAGTTCAACGATGGGACTCGAAACACTTCCAGTTCCTACGGATGCTTTTCTGTCGGGCAGCCGTGATTCCCTGCAATCTGAGGACACGGACGCAAGATCACGCAAACAGCGTTCCCCGAAAAGGAGGAAACGGCGGCGTCGCACGACATCTCCTCGGGATGACTCCCCTTGCCCCGACGACGATGTGCCTGTGGACCAGGACGACACAACAGCCTCTACGAAACAGGATGAGGCACTGGGAACTGTTCGATCCGACCCACAGCGGTCTGTCACATTGACGGTACCGGGACGTGGTGATGCTGAAGAGAAATCACAGCCAGTTGGCTCTCCAGACGCAGATGCTGTGGCTATGGACACGAATATATCACAGCCTGAAAAGATGTGGTATGAGGATATTGAGGAGGCGCCGGACGTCATACAGAGGCAGCCGGCACTCACGAAGACGGCCTAATAATTGCTGAAGGTGAAGGGAGAGGGGCGAGAGAACGTCTTCTCACTCAGGCCCCGGCGCCGGTGCAGGGAGATGTTGTTGCGCCTCGACAGAGTGGGAGTCAACGCCATGCGAACCGTATTGCGACATTAAATATCAATGACGTGCGTTCACCGGCCAAAATACACCTATTGAAGGAAACGGTTTGGGCATCTGATGTGGATATTGCTTTGCTGCAGGAAGTCCACATAGCTGCACTCCCATACATCGCAGGCTACCAATCCTATTCGTCACATGGAGATCACAATGGGAGTGGGGTGGCAGTTTACGTGCGAGATGGCTTCCCAGTGGAAAACGTGTGTTATCTTCCGTCGGCCAGGGGAATGGCTTTCACGACGTTTGGGACACGCATCATCAATCTTTATGCACTGTCGGGAAACAATCGGCGGCGGGAAAGGGCGCGATTTTATGCAGAAGACATTGCTCCACTATTCCATGGACGTTCTGAATGTGTAATAATTGGTGAAGATTTCAACTGTGTTCTCAGCCAGAAAGACCAATGGCCGCAAGCAAACATCAGCCAGGAGTTGCGAATCTTTGTCAACGACCTTGTACTTAGTGACACGTGGGAATTACGACATGGAGCTGCACCGGGATACACCTATGTGACAAGTCATTCGGCGAGCAGATTAGATCGCATTTATATCTCACGGGCTCATGCAAATGATGTCCAGGACGCGGAACGCTGCCATTGGCATTTTCCGATCACAGCGCTTACATCTGTACGGTGCTTCTTCCCCGTAGAGAGGTGTGGAACAGTAAGGCCCCGTGGAAACTAAACATTCAACATCTACATGATCCTGAATGCCGTCAACGGATCCTTGAGACATGGACGTTGTGCGAGCGAAGGGTTGGAAGGTATGCGACGAAGCTTGATTGGTGGCTGACTCGTGCTAAACCGGCGCTTCGCCGAACGTTCATCTCATATAGCAGGGAGATGGCAGAATGGCGCCGCCGTACCACCGACTTTTATTTTGCAGCACTGCGCGACCTGGATGATGGCCCGCCGGGACAGGACATCTGGATCGAACGCAAAAGGATAAAAGCTAAACTAGTGGCTTTAGCTCGGAAACATCTTCAGGGAACCATGGTGCGCGCCAGATGTCACGATACGATAAGGCACGAGATTCCTTCCATGCACCACGTCGTGAATGAACGAAAGCACCGACGACGCGTTTTGGTACGGGAGTTAATCACCCGCGAAGACCGAAGAGTGACGCGTCAAGCGGACATTGTCTCTGCATTCGTCGACCATTACCAACACATCTATCGGGAAGAAGCAGCCTCTTTCGATGACCTCGACCGTATAGCCACGTCCGTCTCCCGTACACTGACGGTGGAAGCCGCGGGAACCTTACTGGAAGCCATTAGCTGTGAGGAAGTACATGATGCGATCGCACAAGGTGCGTTGAATCGGTCCCCAGGCATTGATGGGCTTCCTGCTGAATTCTATCGCGAATTTCGCAACGAAATGGCACCGCGATGGACGGAAATGTACAACGAGATGTTAAATTCCGATGCGCCTATTCCACCGGCTTTTATGGAAGGCCTCCTGGTGCCAGTACATAAACCGAAGCCAGGAATTACGGTCACACATTATCGCCCCATCACCCTGCTTAATGCCGACTATAAGATCTTTGCACGGTTGCTAGCGTCCCGATGTCGTATGTTAATTCGTAGCGTTCTCTCTCCGGAACAGACGACACCGGGTGGATCGGTGAATGTGCAAACAGCTACTGGCGAATGCCGTGATGTGATAGCGCTGGCGGAAGAGTGCCGGCTTAAAGCGGCGATGGTGACGGTTGATTTTGACAGTACTTTTGATAAGGTGCGCCACAACTATCTGTATGCTGTACTGGAACAAATGGGTTTTCCAGACCGCTTTACTGGTCTCATTAGACGGATTTACGGGGGCGCACAATCCTTGGTACAGGTTAATGGGCGTATAGCAGGGCCCATTCAAATTCGACTATCCATTCGCCAGGGCTGAACTCTTTCGATGCTGCTGTTCGCGATAGCGTTGGAACCATTAATTGGGAGGCTCACCAATTCTCTTTCTGGGATGGAACTACGGGGCTACACCTTCAAATGTCGTGCCTATGCGGACGACCTCCTGCTGCTCGTTCGTTCTGAGGAAGAGGTGAAGACGGTCCTTGAACTGTTGTTGGACCACAGTGTGATCGCGGGTAGTGCAGTGAACATGAACAAATCGGCGGCAATGCCGGTGGGAAGGGGCCTTACGCCGGAAGAAATCAGTCCGTTTCCTTATGTGCAACGATTCCGCTATCTCGGCATAGACTTTACCTCATCTGTAAAACATACTGCAGCAGTTAACTACCGACGTATTTTACAGACAACACGTACCATGGTCCGACAACATCTCCTACGGCGCCTTGATCCTTTGCAGCGAGTCGAGTACCTGAACACTTATGTGGTTTCTCGAATGGTGCATATTTCGCAGTTCCTGCCCCTACCACTCACGCTCGGACGTCGACTTCAATCAGCACTAGGCTATTTCGTGATGATTGGATCGCCCCTCAAGGTGCGATACGAAACGCTCACTCTCCCTACGGACAAGGGGGGACTCGGACTTACGAATGTTCACTGCCGTGCGACGGCGCTCCTTCTAGCCACAATGTATAAGCAATGGCGTAGCGGGCGTGATTCCTTTACATCCCGGCTACTGGATCTCCTGGTTGCAGCGTCCCTCACACCTCCGGTGGCGGTGGGCAACATTACGCCACATTTTGCGCATGTCTCAACATTTATCGTGGAACTTAGTTATATCAGAGACGAGCTTCCGCGCACGAGACCGCCATACGCGAAGGATTTTTATGTTTGGCTGCTACGACGGATAAGTTGTAATGTAATTGAACTGAAACACCCCAGGTTGCATAGGCCGAAGATTTGGAGACATGTGCACCAAAAATTCTTTCCTACCTTCGTTCGGGCGCTGTGGTTCTCTGTCGCCTGTGGCAAGTTCAACACCCACCAACGGCTCCATGCAATTGGACTAGTGGACACTCCACTATGCCCGAAATGTCACCAAGTGGATGACGACCATCACCGCTTAACTTGTTTGGGGGATGGAGGACGTCTGGCTCCTAGGAAGACAGATGGTGGCTTGCTACCTCCGTGTGACCCCACAACATATTCCACCTGCTTCCTTCTTACATCCGGAGAGTGACTACTTTCCGGCGACTAAATCAAAGTCGATCATCTGGATCAAAGGTTGGACGATCGCGTTCCTCTATGGGGATACTGCAACGTCGCGACTTGACTTTTGGTATTTCTTGCAGCAAGCCCACAGTGAGGTTCGTAGATGGTCACACTATCGGAAAACCTTTGCCAATTATCTTCAGGCAGTCTTCCTTGACCCCCCACGCAGTTGGAATGTGCCGGGTGCAGTCGGTGTGCACATTTGACAGCTGATGATGAACCTCACGCTTCTCTCACCACTCACTATGTAATGCACATACTATACGATGAAATGGTCTATATGTTCCTTTTAACAGAGTGATCCTTATTGAAAATAAATAAATAAATAAATAAAAACAACATCCCTGTTCCTTTCAATTTGTGATTTGTTTCAAAATCTTTTGTTTTCTTTCTTTTTGGCAGAGGATGCATTTCATTTAGTGTTTGTAAAAAAAAAAAAAAAAAAAAAGGGGTCAGCGTGATGGATTGCCGTCCTACAGGCCCGGGTTCGATTCCCGGCTGGGTCGGGGATTTTCTCCACTCAGAGACTGGATTTTGTACTGTCTTCATCATCATTTCATCCTCATCCGGCGCGCAGGTCGCCCAATGAGGCGTCGAATGTAGTAAGACCTGCACCAAGGCGGCCGGACCTGCCCCGCAACGGGCCTCCCGGCCAATGACGCCAATCGTTTATTTCCATTTCCATTCCATCTCTGGCGCAATTCAGCAGTGAGTTTGCATGCCATGGATTTGAAAAGTATTTGAAAGGTTTCCAGAGGTTTCTGGCACCAGATACCTACGCACAGGTCACACTCTTCCCGTGATTTACGGGTGGTTCGTTTATGGGCGCGGAGCTGGCGCTCAATAGCGTCCCAGTTGGGTTTCATCGGATTCATACACTGCTGGCCACCGTAAATGCAACACCAAGAAAGACAAGAGGTAGCACAACAAAATTTATTTTGTAGATAACATGTTGACCAAGTATCAAATGATTACGTTTACAGACTTCTGTGACATGTAGTTCCTGCCAGAATCAGTAGCCAGAGTAGCCGCCATTGTTGAAGATCACCGCTGCCACACGTCTCGGCATTGAGTCAAAGAGACGTTAGATATGTTCCTGGGGTACAGCAGCCCAAGCAGCTTCCACACGTTGCCAATGATCATCTGGTGTGGCAGCTGGGGATGTAATCTGGGTCACTCGTTGAGCAACCATGGACCACATGTTTTCTATCGGCCAGGGAAGCACTTCAATCTGGTTACTGACGAAGAACCTTTGGACAATGCGTGCCACGTGTGGTCGTGCATTATCCTGTTGAAATATGGCTGTGGCCGAGCCCTGAAGGTAAGGAAGGACAACTGACTCCAGCACCTCGGATATGTAGCGCCGGCTATTTAAAGTACCGGCAATGCGTACTAGAGGCGTGCGAGAGTAATATCCAATACCGCCCCATACCATAATACCCGGTGCAAGACCAGTGTGGCGGTGTATAATGCAGCTGCCCAGCATCCTCTCTCCACGGTGTCTCCACACTCGAATCCGACCATCGTGGTGCTGCAGACAGAAGCGTGCCTCGTCAGTAAAGACAACGTCATTCCATTCTGCCGTCCACATCCGTCTGTCATCAAACCATTGGCGACGGAGACGTCTGTGGTTCTGCGTCAATGGTAGACAAAGCAATGGACGTCTTGCGGACAGACCACTCTGCTGTAAACGGCGTCGAATGGTACGCGCAGACACTGGATGATGCGTTACAGACGCAATGTGCTGTGCTATGGTTCGGGATGTCACTGAGCGATCCGTCACTGCCATGAGCACAATTTGCCTATCAGCACGTGCAGTGGTGCACCGAGGTGAATGCGATCGACCACGTCGGTCCGTCGTACCCTCCTGCATCCAACGGTCACATATCCGCATTACAGTTGTTTGGTTTCGACCAACACGACTAGCGATTTCTCTGTATGATAATCCACAATCTCGGTAAGCCACTATCCTTCCTCTGTCGAACTCGGATACTTGATCAAACGATGTTCTCTGTTGTCTACGAGGCATAACTGATCGTCTTGTGAAACAACCACAAGGTAAACACACATGCCGAACGTACACTCGTCGAAATCGCCAAGCCTTAAATGGCGCTATGAGGTGGCGCCACAGGCGCGCGTGATGTGCGTCTGCGCTGAAATTCTAATCAGTTGCATATCTCATCGCTGCAAACCCATGGTGTAAATTTCACTTGATTCGGATGCTTCCTTCAGGGTGTTGCATTTACGGTGGCCAGCAGTGTATAATCCGAAACTGATGGCCACAACGTCAACGTGAATTCACTGCCATGCTTCTCAGCCTACTGCAACACAATTCTGGCCTTATGACAGTGGTGCCTGAGAATATTCACGTAGTCCACAGTCTTCGATTACTACTGAATGGCCCATGGAAGCTCAGGTGAACGTCCCCCATAACATAATACTGCTTCCACCGGCCCTGGTCATGGCGCGCTACATGTTCCTAGCACCCGTTCGCCTGGATGACGGCTTATCTGGAAACGATCATCGAACTGGTTTAACAAGAAAAGGGATTCAGCCGACCAGGCGACACGATTCCACTGATCCGCGGTCCAATCTCGATGATACCGTGCCCACGGTAATCATAACCGACGATCTTGTTGGGTCAACATGGGAACACATAGTGGTCCTCTGTTGCGGAACACTATGTTCAACACTGGTGCCTGCGACAGCACTCCAGCACTGTGTTTTGACGTCAGATCTGCCACAGTTCGCTGCTTATCATGCTTTTGAGAGGGGGAAAGATCACAATTCCATATTCTGGGATGAGGTGTGGACGTCCAACTTCTTGTCTCCTACCCGTAGTTTCAGCGTTCTTTACCACTTTCCACAGACCCTCACGACGGTAGCACGAGAACAGCAAACAATCTTCGCCCTTTCCGAGATGCTCGCGTCCCCAGGCACTGCGCTGCATCAGTCAGGGTTTTTTCAAAGCCGCTTAAGTCGGCGTATTTCCGCGTATCGTCACTAGAACGATTCCCATTCGTCTTCGCTCCGCTCATATACTTTGTAAGAGGTCCATGATTAAGGAATTTGTTGCTAGCGCACTCGAGCAGATGTAATTTCGATGGATTGCTCACGCGCTGCCTGCGATATGTAAGCTATAAGAGAATCTGAGACCAAAGAGCAGTGTTGACTGCAGTAGGAACTGTGTAGTAGTAGCGAGCAGTCTGGTGTATCGTGTTGGCTGGGCCGGTCGTGGGGAGCGATGGTGGTGCCTGGGCGAAGTAATATAAGGTAAAAGCAGCATCGCGCACATGTACTATTGTTATGTCAAGCCCCATGTAAAGGTTTTAAAAAAATCTCTTAATAATAACCTTTCATATAAAAAAATTAACTTTTGATAATCATTCATCGGAATTTAAAGAACTTACTAATTTCTCCAATCCATGGTCATTCCGATTATTGTAAAGAAAAATCAGTTGTTTCTTTTTATACATGACAAATCTATCTGCCAGCATTGCACAGGGCTGTGCCAGAAAAATTTCTTATAGGAGCAGATATATACGCGTTATCCGGCGACCTTATTGAGGTAAGAATTTTCAATTTATTCAGAATGATCTTTCAGGGCCATGACGCAGCGCTGCTGACGTCCAAAATTTACCAGTTTAAATTCACTGTCACTATTGAAAGGTTATAAGTGAGTGACAATTTTATTGAGAGGTTAGTCACATTGTATTATTGGTAGGTTACGGAATTTATTTGTTGGTAGGTTACGCTAAATGTCAATGTTATAATTATATTTTTTTTTACTGTTGGGAGGTTACGGAATTTTTCTGTTGGGAGGTTAGAACTTCACTTACCGTGTCATGTGGCCTCAGCGTCACCAGGCAGCATACAACCTCGCGGTGGACAGTGGTCATAATGCTTTGGCGCATCAGTGTAGGTACTAACCACCTGCAATGTACTTGATTGACAAGGGAATTGTCGTATTTGTTAGGTCGAAAATTGAAACCTGCAATGATCTCTTTGCCACTCGTAATTAAGGTCGCTTAAAATACGTATATCAAATTCCAGCAGCTGATATGCGCTGAAACTCACTGAAAAGTAATTATCAAAAATGGCATGTTTCGGATGGTTTCCACGCTTGAAACTTCCTGGTGTACAACAGTGAACTCTAGCGCTCTGCGACTGCTTCCTTTGGGAGCGCTGAATCGCCAGCTGAAAGCGAACGGAGATAACTGATTATTCGTAGAGAATTACAACTTATACACTGACGGGGAAAAAAGAGCAAAACCAGGAAGGAGTTGCGCGAAATAAACGAAATTTGTTAAGCGTGATTCTACAGCTGAAAGATGATGTTTACTCATATTTAGCGCCAGTCACAGAAGAGTGGCGCAAGAATACTTTTAATGCGTCAAACAGGCCGTTAACACCTCACTGAGTTTGAACGAGTTCGTGTAATATGCTACGAGAAGCTGGATGTTCCTTCTGAGATATTGCAGAAGGGTTTGGCAGGAATGTAAGCCACTGCACGTAATTCTTGGCAGCGGTGGTCACGGGAAAATTCGGTCGCAAGAAGACTGGGTTCCAGACGTCCAAGTGGCACTATTGAGAGGGAAGACCATCGTGTCGGCGTATGGATCTGGCTCATCGTACTGCATTTACAGAAGCAATCTGAGCAGCAGTTCGCATTACAGTGACGAAGTAAACTGTAACAAATCGGTTACTTCAAGGCCAGCTCCCAGCCAGACACCCTGTAGTGTGCATTCCACTGTCCCCCAACCACTACCAAGTGCAACTTCCGTGGTATCAGTCGAGAAGTCATTGGAGGACGGTGTGGAGGTCTGTTGTGTTTTATGACGATGATCTGCCTCGGTACTAGTGATGGCCGTGTGTTGCTTAGAAGAAGGCAAGGTAATTGCCTACAACCAGCTTGTCTTCATGATAGATACACTAGACCTACATCTGGCGTTATGGTCTGGGATGACAGCTGAAGCACTCTCGTGGTTAACCCACACACCCTAACTGCAAATTTGTACTCCAATGTAGTGACTGGGCCAGTTGTGCTGCCATTCATGAACAGCATTCAAGATGGCGTTTTCTAACAGGATAACGCTCGCCCACCTATCGCTGTTCAAATGGCTCTGAGCACTATGGGACTTAACATCTAAGGTCATCAGACCCCTAGAACTTAGAACTACTTAAACCTAACTAACCTGAGGACATCACACACATCCATGCCCAAGGCAGGATTCGAATCTGCGACCGTAGCGGTCGCGCGGTTCCAGACTGTAGCGCCTAGAATCGCTCAGCCACACCGGCCGGCCTATCGCTGTTGTACCCCAGCATGCTCTACAGAGTGTGGTGCCGATGGAGATCGACTTTGCACTGCTGACGTCGACGTCATTGCCGGTCTAGCTGCCAGAGGCTGTTAGTGGATGCACCGTCCCTGGACAAGATCGATGTCCCTGGAATTCCACCTGCAGTCAATCTGACTACAGCATCCGCATCACTAAATGCAAGCATTCACACTGTGACCAGTTTTTCAGCCAGTGTTTCCGGCCACTTGCAAGGTGTATACTGAATTGCCAGGGACCTTCCATCGGCCATCGCTACACTCCCTGTCTCCTCAGTTGGACAGTTGGTAACCTTGCACAATGCCGCATGTACAGAGACAGAGCTCTCGTGAAAGATAAGTAATTTAGGTTGTAATTAATTGTAGTTGAACACTTTTAACTAATTAAATACGTTCTTTAGTGTACCCTTCAAGCTCACCATTAAATGTTTTTCTTTTATTTGCGTAGTGTTCCAGTAATCGCGAAAAGTTCGTTTGTTTACTTACTGCTCCTTAGGCCCAATTTTTCGTGTTTGCATATTTAGCGTTATACCGCTATTGTAAGTGCATTTGCTATAGTTTAACTGATTAAATACGTTCATTAGGGTGCTTTTCAAGCTCACCATTAAAGGTTTTTCTTTTATTTGCGTATTCTTCTAGTAATCGCAAAAAGTCTGTTTTGGATACATTCGGCTGCATAGGCCTAATTTTTGAACGTGCATGTTTAGCGTTACACCACAAATTTAAGTGCATTTGCTAATAGTTTACATACATATTAGTTTCCAAAACATATTTAGTGTCCGTTTACATCTGTATTTAATATATTATCGTTATCACTTAGTAAATCTCTTAACTAATCCCACACTACCATGGATACTAAGTGTGTGAGCTGCAGTAGAAAAGTTAGTTCAGGGATTTTGTGCATCTGTTGTGACAGGTGGTTTCATTGGAGGAAATGTAGCGGCGTCGGAATTGGGGAAGCAAACGAGACTCTTCCATTCTTTTGCAGGGTTTGTTCAAGAAATAGGATTACAGCTGAACAGGAGGAGAAAACTAGAGCCCTTCAGGCTCATTTGGACAGAGCGAGGGAGGAACTGAAGAGGTTAAGGGGGGAGGAGGGCAAACAGCGGTGGGAAGTGGTAGCTGGGAACAGAGACCACAGTGTCTGACAATTTCCCAATTGGCACAACCAATATATTTGCCTTGCTACCACAGTTAAGTAAGGAAAAGGCTCCAGAAGAAGTAGATGTAGTTAAGATGCAACAGAATCTCACTAGGAAACCAACTGTTTCAAAAGAAAGTAGAAAGTAAGAGGAAAGTTCTGTTTTTAGGCAGTAGCCATGGAAGTGATGTGGGCCAGATTCTGCAGCAAAAATTAGGTGACAGGTACCAGGTCACAAACTTTTTCAAGCCATGTACATGTCTTAGCCAGGTGGTAGAGGATACAGGTTCCTTGTGCAAGGGTTTCTCAAATCAGGATCATGTGATGATGGTGGATGGAGTGGGAAACAGTATTGATAGGGATCAGGGCTACAGTATTCAGTGTGACCTGGTGAAAATAGCCTCTGCAATGACCCATACCAATGTTGGGCTGGTGCCTGCTTTCGTGCAGTCCCAGTTTAACTGCTCTGTCAGGAGGGTAAATATGGAGTTGGATCAGTTGCGTAGGGCGGCCACTCTGTCAGACATTGGGTTGGTTCCTGTCAAGGCTATTGATAGGGGGGATTCACAAGGCATGGCCTACACCTCAATAGGAAAGGGAAGGGGAAATTGGCAGGGTTGTTAGAGAAATCAATAAGGGGGGACACTAGTACTCATAGATGTACCTCTTTTTTAGACCAATATCAGTGTCCAATGAGAAGCTCAGGCAGGGGGGGGGGGGGCTAAAGAGGTCCAAAACTCACAAGATTCTCACAACAGTAAAGTAAATAATAATGTTACCATACTCAACCAAAATATTGGTGGATTAAAGAAAAAAGTAGATTCTCACAAACGTAAAGTAAAAAGTAATGTTACCATTTTTCACCACAATATTCCGGCATTGAAGAATAAATTTGACGAGTTCCTGGTTTGTTTAGATGTCATTGAATCTGATAATGTAATAGATATACTATGCCTGTCTGAGCATCACATTGTGTCTGATATGGAAAAGGTAAATATCAGTGGTTATGAACTAGCTGTTATAAACTAGCTGCACGTATGAATAGAGAGAATAAGGTGAGAGGAGTTGCCATATATGTCAAAAGTTATCACTGTGTAAAAAGCTTAGATACAAAAAAGTTTTGTCTAAAGCAACATATAGAAGCATGTTCCTGTCAACTTAAACTGAAGGAGGGCTGTTTTATAATTGTAATAGTATGTAGGTCCCCTTCAGGAAACTTTCATCTATTCCTGAAAAACTTGGATGCCTTGTTGTGCTATCTGTCAGATAGCGGAAAGTAAATTATTATTTGTGGGGACTTCAGTATTGATTCACTGAAAGAGTGTAATAGGAAGAATGACCTGGAAGTCTTGCTCGGTTCTTTCAATTTGACATATGTCATTGATTTTCCTACTCGGGTAGTAAAGGACAGCAGCACATTGATAGATACTTTTATTGACCAAGATAAATTTAAAAGCATAAATTCATGTCCTGTTGATAATGGCCTTTCTGATCATGGGGCTCAGCTAGACAGTATATGACATAGCTCCATTCAGTAATTCAAAACTATCCTCCAAAGTTGCGCATTCAATTAATGACTCAACAATTAGAAATTTCAGGGAAAATCTTCAGCAGTTAGACTGGGATGAGTTGTACAAGGAACCCAATGCTAATTTAAAATATAACTTATTTCATGATACACTTGTGAGAGAATTTGAAAACTGTTTACCCAAGAAAGTAGTTAATTCTAATTATAAGAAACCCTTGGCTTACTAAAGGAATAAAAATATCTTGTAAACACAAAAGGGAACTGTATCTAACAACAAGAAAGAGTAATGACCCAGAAGCAGCCAAATATTATTAAAACTTCTGTGCTACATTAAGAAAGGTTATTAAAAAGTCCAGAAGCATGTGCATCATGTCTGAGATTAACGCCTCTGATGACAAAATCAAATTAATTTGGAATATTATTACAAGGGAGACAGGGAAACCGAGAGTACAGGATGACGGCATTACCATCAAAGCGAATGGAAACTTGACAAATAACAAGCTGGAAGTCGAAAATATTTTGAATAATTATTTTTTAAATGTTGTAGAGAAAATAGGATCTAAATGTTCATTAGAAGAAGCAAGGCAGTTAATGGAAGAGGCCTTACCCACACAATTTGATACAATTGAAATTCCACCCACCTCTCCTTCTGAAATTACGAAGATAATAAACACTCTCAAGAATAACAGCTCACATGGAATTGATGGCATTTCCAGCAGGATAATAAAAGCTTGTTCCCAAGAGATAAGTGGGATTCTTACCCGCATGTGTAATGGCTCTATGAAGCAGAGTATTTTACCAGGTAGACTGATGTATGCCATTGTTAAACCACTGCTTAAAAAGGGGGATACGTCTGATGTCAACAACAGCCCAATCTCTCTTCTGACTGCCTTATCCAAAATTCTTGTAAAAGTAATGTATTGTACAATAGCTTCACACCTTTGTAAAAATAAAGTTTTAAAAAATGTCAGTTTGGTTTCCAGAAAGGTTTTTCAACGGAAAATGCTCTATATACTTTCACTAATCAAATATTAAATGCTCTGAGTAACCGGAAGTCCCCGTTGGTTTTTTGTGATCTCTCAAAGGGTTTTGACTGTGTAAATCATGGAATACTTCTAGATAAGCTCAAGTATTGTGATATGAATGGGACAGCGCTCAAATAGCTTAAATCATACCTAACTGGAAGAGTGCAGAAAGTTGAAATAAGCAGTTCACATAATATGCATAAAACTAGTGATTTCTCAAACTGGGGAACAATCAAGAATGGGGTGCCGCAAGGTTCGGTCTTGGGTCCTCTGCTGTTCTTAATATATATTAAGGACTTGCCGTTCTATATTCGTGAAGATGCAAAGCTGGTACTTTTTGCCGATGATACATGTATAGCTATCACACCCAACAGACAAGAATTAACTGATGAAATTGTAAACTATGTTTTTTCAGAAAATCGTTAAGTGGTTCTCTGAAAATGGTCTCTGATTAAACTTTGACAAAACACAGTATATACAGTTCCTCACAGTAAATGGAATGACACCATTAATAAATATAGACATCGATCAGAAATCGGTAGCTAAGGTAGAACATTCAAAATTTCTAGATGTATGCATTGATAAGGGGTTGAACTGGAAAGACACACTGATGAACTGCTGAAATCTTAAGGTTCAGCTACTTATGGTATTAGGGTCATTGTAAATTTTGGCGGTATACATCTCAGTAAATTAGCTTACCACGCCTATTTTCATTTTCTGCTTTCGTATGGCTTCATATTCTGGGGTATTTCATCATTGAGTAAAAGAGTGTTCATTGCACAAAAGCGTGTAATCAGAATAATTGCTGGAGCCCATCCAATATCATCCTGCAGACACTTATTTAAAGAGCTAGGGATCTTCACTGTAGCCCCACAATACATATGTTCACTTATGAAATTTGTTATTAACAATCCGAACGAATTCAAAAGTAATAGCAGTGTACATGGCTACAACATTAGGAGAAAGGATGACCTTCATTACTCAAGGTTAAATGTAACTTTGGCTCAGAAGGGGGTAAATTATGCTGCCACAAAAGTCTTTGGTCACTTACCTAATAGCATCAAAAGTCTGACAGATAGTCATATAGCATTTAAAAGGAAATTAAAAGAATTTCTTCTACTCATTAGATGAATTTTTGGATATAGTAAGTGGGTAATTTCTCCACCCCCAACCCAAAAAAAGAATTAAAAATATTAAGTGTCATGTAATACTTTGTGTAATGTAATATCTTGTATAGACACCTTTTATTAACCTGACACGTTCCACATCATTACGAAGTGTCGTATTCATGATCTATGGAACAAGTACTAATCTAATCTCTAATCTAATCCTCATCTGCATCTGCATTCAGGCCTCCCGCCCCCCCCCCACTCCCGTGGTCATGTGACACATAACTACACAACGGCAGTGCTGGGGCTTGGATGAGGGGGGAAGGGGGGGGGGAATTTGTTGTCATCCACAGAACGAGATCTCTTGCCAAAGCTGGTACCTCAAAACGGTACCGCAAGTAAAGTCATATGTAGCAACAAATCGGAGACATCGGCACAGACACGACCCCCCCCCCCCCCCAAAGTGTTTCCTTCCATCACTGCAGCCAGAAAGTTATTTATATCCAGGCCCACTGCCGCTCAGCCCACTGTCTATGAAATCAGCGATCAACTGTAATCGTCGCTTACAACGACAGTACTGTTGTAGTACAGACCCAGCTGTGGGCGAGTAGAACAGGTATTCTGAACTTAGGAGGTGTCTGAGAAGAGTAATGAGAATGACAATACTGAAAGCGATCTGGAAACACTATGTTGTTCTGGTTGTGTAGACCGGTGTGTTCGTCCCTTCAATATGCACTGCCAGAATTTCAGCTCCGTGCTGCTATCACGTCATTTTTGAGAGCGCCATCAGTGAAGTGTTTATGAAAATGGCAAAGCGGAGAGTAAAGTTATGCCATCAAGTCTTGTGTTAAATTTGGTGAATTCGCGAGTGAGCCTTTTAAAAATTGAAACAGGACAATGGGAAACATTCTTTATCAAGAGCACAAGTTTTTCGCTGGCACAGATCTGTTTGGAAGGCCAAGAACATGTTGAAGCTAAGCCTCACTCATATAGACCTTCAACTTCAAAAACAGACGAAAACGTCGAACGTGTTTGTGCTCTTGTGAAATCAGACCGCGACATTTAACAATAAGGATGTTGAGTGACCTGTTGAACTTAAACACTTCCACTGTAGATTAAATTTTGACCAAAGTTTTGCACATGTGCAAGATTTGTGCCACAATGGTGTCGAGAAACCTCACAACTGAGCAGAAGGACAATCGAAGAAGCGAGTGCGTTGATCTCAAGAGGATTGACAATGGCCACGAATGGTTCAGTCGTGTGATCACAGATGATGGATCCTGGATTTCCGAGTACTATCTGGATTTTTGAGTGCGATCGTGAGACAAAGCGACAAAATGAGGAGTGGCACACAGACATCTCCTACAGTGAAAAAAACTCGAATGAGCAAATCAAAACAGTACTGATTTCCTTTTTGGACAGTAGGGGTGTCATACATGAACAATTTGTTCCTCCAGGACAAACTGTTAACCAAGTGTTTTACAAAGAGGTCCTTGAAAGGCTCAGGAAAAGGGTGAATTGAATGAGACCAGACATTGCAGACAAGTGGATGCCGCATTATGACAATATCCAAGTCACACGGCCACATCAATCACAGAATTTTTGACCTCAAAGTCATTCCTGTTGCTTCGCAGCCCCCCGCCCCTATTCACCCGATCAGAGTCATTGTGACTTTTTTCTTTTCCTGGAATGTAACAAGGTCTAAGAAAGAAATCTTTTTGGGACTTTGAAGAACATTCAAGAATGGGACTGACGCATTAAAGGCCCTATCAGTTGAGGCCTTTCAGCACTGCTACCAATGCTGACAATAACAACATTAGTAGGGAGATGGGAATCTCAGTTCAATTTTGATATCAAACTGATATGCAAATTAATTAAATTGATCAATTGATCACCTCCCGCCCCCGACCACCCCCGCCCCCGACCAGCCCACCTCTTCCCATGACCACGCCTTCCCCCACCCTTGCAGTGCGCACGTGAGCCCCAGGACCCTCCCCTCCAACCCCTCTCCCCAGCCTCCCCCAACCTACCCTATTGGCGGGAATTTCGTATTTTGCGGGAATTTCTTTGTCCCTGGGCTGTGCTGACATCTCACCCCACCTTCCACCCAGGAATTGGCGGGAAATTAAAATTGCCTTTCTGGGACTCGAAACCTGCTCCTCCCAGACGGAAAGCCCAAGTGCTCCTCCATAACACAATTATACCACCAGAGGCGCTTGGAATTGATTGGAAATTAGAAATGGCTATGACCTTTCCGGGACTTGAACCCTGATTCTACTGGATGGAAAGTCCAAGTGCTTCCCCCAACACATGGAAACTGTCCAGATGCAGATGCAGACTTTATTTATTTTGGTCTGCAAACTGACGCAAAGATCGATCCTAATTACATAATTAATTATAAAGATTGGGCCTAATGACACAACTATATGCACAGCGCTACACAAGGATGGCATAAAATCACAATACAACTCAAAAATTGACGATGCCATACAACTGGTGTTATCCTGCTGGGAAAAAATTTCGCAATAACACCCGAAACTAGCAACAGACTCACTCAATCTCTACCTTATACCTGGAAACTGGCGGGGAAAGGGCAGGGGTGTAAAGTACTATCTTTATTCTTTTTGCCAGGTAATATGTTCAACTGACAAGTTGCTGGTGTTCGACAAAGAGGAGTTTAAAAAGCGAATTACCCGCAAGCATACAGTATCCATCGTTGTTTGACATCAGAGTTCGCTACAGATGCCTACTCAAAAACCACCCTACAACCCAGGTAACTGATGCCAATACACGATACCACAACTGATGGAAAAAATGTGTTACGGCTCTAATTACACTTCGAAACTTTCATGAAAAAACCGGCACTTGTAACGAACAGGCATATGTACTGGGAAAAATCGTCATCCTAAAAGACTGCAGAGTGGGCGGTAGTTGAACATGCGTTCTCCTCGAGAAGCATCCATAAACTGCCGAAAATAGAGACTCTCTCCCCTCCCCCCATCCCTTCCTCCAAAGGCCTTTTCAAACGGCCAGCGGCTCCATCAAATGCCTCACGGCACGTGCTGGCCGCTGTCTGTCCTTTGCTGTTTTGCTGCCACCCCTCTGCAGCTGCTGGCTGCCCTCGGTTTTCCACCATTTGGCCATCTTAAGGCAACGCTCCTATGCCAACACAATAGCCTGTATAGTCAACTAAACAATAGGAGATAAAAGTACGGCCACCTCAAGTGCAACTTGTTCGTCTAAACTATAGCGACAGAGCCCCTACACTTCATCCCATGGTCAGAGCGCATCCTTGTCCGGCGAACACCCCCAGTAGATATGAACCCCCCCCCCCCCCCCCTTGCCCCCAGCACCCAGCCATTCTGCGAAGGAGAACAATTGCATTTAATGTCAACACAACTCTCTCTTGCACTCTGTTAAACGTATTTCTCAGAAAGACTGTAACCGTCCGGAACAACAACGAAATTCCAGAGAATGCTACAGATGGCTTTCTCAAAAGTCAGTTGCTTGTGAAACAGGAAGCCTTCCACCTAGTGCGACCACAGCCTCACACTGCAATATCTTCAGTACAATGCGAGCTTACTGCCGGGCAGTCAGTGTTACAATAGAGAATGACGCCAGCATCCCTCAGAACAAAACTGCTGTGGCATTCTCCACCAGACATCACGGCACCTAGAGTATCAGCAACCAAACTGACAGTCTGCAGCCACAGGTTGCCCGCTTCGCAGGCACACCAAAGTACTACACAACCAACAGGCAATATTGATGAACGGCCACAACAACGACAACAACAACAATAACAACAACATAGCAAAGACACCAGGGGCCACTACCGGCCCCCATAAACATAAGGAAGAGGTCGCTGCAGATCCCGGAACTACACTCCTGGAAATGGAAAACAGAACACATTGACACCGGTGTGTCAGACCCACCATACTTGCTCCGGACACTGCGAGAGGGCTGTACAAGCAATGATCACACGCACGGCACAGCGGACACACCAGGAACCGCGGTGTTGGCCGTCGAATGGCGCTAGCTGCGCAGCATTTGTGCACCGCCGCCGTCAGTGTCAGCCAGTTTGCCGTGGCATACGGAGCTCCATCGCAGTCTTTAACACTGGTAGCATGCCGCGACAGCGTGGACGTGAACCGTATGTGCAGTTGACGGACTTTGAGCGAGGGCGTATAGTGGGCATGCGGGAGGCCGGGTGGACGTACCGCCGAATTGCTCAACACGTGGGGCGTGAGGTCTCCACAGTACATCGATGTTGTCGCCAGTGGTCGGCGGAAGGTGCACGTGCCCGTCGCCCTGGGACCGGACCGCAGCGACGCACGGATGCACGCCAAGACCGTAGGATCCTACGCAGTGCCGTAGGGGACCGCACCGCCACTTCCCAGCAAATTAGGGACACTGTTGCTCCTGGGGTATCGGCGAGGACCATTCGCAACCGTCTCCATGAAGCTGGGCTACGGTCCCGCACACCGTTAGGCCGTCTTCCGCTCACGCCCCAACATCGTGCAGCCCGCCTCCAGTGGTGTCGCGACAGGCGTGAATGGAGGGACGAATGGAGACGTGTCGTCTTCAGCGATGAGAGTCGCTTCTGCCTTGGTGCCAATGATGGTCGTATGCGTGTTTGGCGCCGTGCAGGTGAGCGCCACAATCATGACTGCATACGACCGAGGCACACAGCGCCAACACCCGGCATCATGGTGTGGGGAGCGATCTCCTACACTGGCCGTACACCACTGGTGATCGTCGAGGGGACACTGAATAGTGCACGGTACATCCAAACCGTCATCGAACCCATCGTTCTACCATTCCTAGACCGGCAAGGGAACTTGCTGTTCCAACAGGACAATGCACGTCCGCATGTCTCCCGTGCCACCCAACGTGCTCTAGAAGGTGTAAGTCAACTACCCTGGCCAGCAAGATCTCCGGATCTGTCCCCCATTGAGCATGTTTGGGACTGGATGAAGCGTCGTCTCACGCGGTCTGCACGTCCAGCACGAACGCTGGTCCAACTGAGGCGCCAGGTGGAAATGGCATGGCAAGCCGTTCCACAGGACTACATCCAGCATCTCTACGATCGTCTCCATGGGAGAATAGCAGCCTGCATTGCTGCGAAAGGTGGATATACACTGTACTAGTGCCGACATTGTGCATGCTCTGTTGCCTATGTCTATGTGCCTGTGGTTCTGTCAGTGTGATCATGGGATGTATCTGACCCCAGGAATGTGTCAATAAAGTTTCCCCTTCCTGGGACAATGAATTCACGGTGTTCTTATTTCAATTTCCAGGAGTGTATTTTCACACGCCAAACCATGTGATGTAAAATAGTTCTGAGGTACTCATCCGCCGAAGCGTTATAAAGGCCAGCGCTCGGCCGCACATCGGCGGTTCATCGACCGCCAGCAGACGCTTGTTCTCCTCCATGGCAGAGGATATTCCAGGAATCGCTCAGCCTTCGGCACGCGTTCTCGCGCTTTTAGCGAGTATGCAGCAGACGAATGAACTTATTATTCTGCAATTGCAGGCTCTGTCCACTGCCTCCCACGCGTCTCAGGCTCTGAGTGCTCCCTCTGCTTCCCCGCTCGTGGGGCTGCGGACCACGCCTTCCGCTTTTCCTAAGTTTGACAAGTCTTTGGAGCCTTGGGCAGCTAGGTAGCATGGTTGGAACAAAATTTTTTGGCTCATGACGTCGTTGGCGACGTGCAGAGGCGCGCGTTTTTTCTTGCCTATGTCGGTCTGGAAATATATCATCTGTTGCAGCAGTTGCACCCTGACACAGAGCCGCACGCTCTCTCGTACGAACAGTTGCCTTCGAGTTTGTTCGAGTATTTTGATTCTCAGATCCACGTGGCAGCTACCTGTCACAAGTTGTTTTGCTGTCAGAAGCTCCCCTACCAATCTTACAGGGAGTGGATTGCCACACTTCAAGGCCTCTCCCGGGACTGTCGGTTTTTTTGTGGTAACCCCTCGTGTAAACTGTCGTATGATTCGACGCTCATTCGAGACATGCATCTCGTACATGCTCCAGATGACTCCTTGCGGACTGACCTTCCTAAGTTGAAGGATCCATCGTTGGATACTTGCTTAAATGTTGTCTGCGCTCATGAGCAGTCTACTCGCTCATCGACTGAGTTGTGTCCCTCTGCGCAGGTCTGTGACGCACACCCGTCGCAGCGCCAGTACGCCTCGCAGGGGTCTCACAGGTCCCCCCGTCCAGAGGGCCCTCCCCCATTCCCTGATCCAGGGGGTGCGGCCGCTCCACCACCGGCCCAGCCGCCACGACGGTGGCGGCATCCATCCCAGCCACAACAGTGGCAAGGGTTACCATTCTGTCGGCAATGTTTCATTTCGCACTGGCGAGCTGATTGTCGATTTCGACGTGTGACCTATTCGGCCTGCGGAAAACAGGGCCACAAGGCGGAGGTGTACCGAACATCCTCTCCAATGCTCGTGGAGCACACGTCCATCGACGCTCCGACACTGGAGGACGACTACGGCCCTCCGCCGCAGATTTCCTTTGTGCAGTCTGTCTTTCTGCCTTCAGCAACAGCAATCACTCTGACGGTACAAGTTGATGGCGTCCCCCTCAGGTGGATACAGGGTCTTCCACCACCATCATCGATGCTGCCTCCCACCATCATTTGGGTTCCCCACCTCTCCGTCCTTTTCATGTGGCCCTGCGGAGCTACAGTGGTGATGTTATCAACCCCCAAGGGTGGTTCTCTGCTCAGGTTCAGTACCGCTCACATGATGTTCATGATGCCACAAACCTATTGGGCATGTATTTTTTTTCCTTTATTGGGCTTGGAGATCCATGATTCGGAGCCAGCGGTCCAGTCTCTTTCGGCGGGTGACGACCTCCAACAACTGTTGCAGGAATTTTTCCCCACCCCATGTCTGGGGGTTTCAGGATTTGAGGCCCACATCGAACTCCTTCCCTCGGCTGTCCCGAAATTCCATAAGGCTCGCTCGGTTCTTTCGCCCTCCATGACAGGTTACAGCAGGAGCTTCGACGCCTGGAGGATGAGGGCATCCTCAGCCACATTCCCCATAGCTGTTGGGCTACACCCATCGTCATTCTTGAGAAACCCAACGGGTTTTTGTGGATTTATGGGGATTTTGAGGCCACTTTCAATGCTGAGTCTGTTATCGATTCCTTCCCCATCCCGAAAGTTGAGGACATTTTGTCGAAATTGGCTGGCGGCAAGGTGTTTGCCAAAATTGACCTCAGGGATGCATACCTCCAGTTACCTCTGGATGAACCGTACAAAGCTATTTTGGTCGTCTCCACTCCTTTTGGGCTTTTCCACTATAACCGCCTTCCTTTTGGGGTCGCTAGCACTCCCGCCATTTTTCAGCGCTATCTGAAGTCCGTGACGAAGGCTGTTGCAGGTACAGCGAACTACCTGGATGACATCTTAGTCACGGGCACCTCTGTTCCGGACTTGGCCCGGAACCTCCACCACGTCTTCCACGTCCTCCAGGCTGCTGGCTTACGTTGCAACAAGGAGAAGTGTCTTTTCTTTGTGCCTCAGGTGACCTACCTCGGCCATGTCCTCAGCACCTCTGGCATTCGCCCCACACCACAATATATCGACACCATTCAAAAGCTGCCGCCTCCATGGGACGTCTCCCAGCTCAAGTCCGTCTTGGGCCAGCTTAACTACTACTGCCATTTTATTCCGCACGCCACGGCCTTGTAGGAACCTCTCCACTGTCTCCTTCGGAGGAACGTTGTCTGGGACTGGTCTCCGGCTTGTGATAGGGCGTTTCGCCGTCTGAAGTCGGCTCTCCTGACGCCGGCTTGCCTGGTTCCGTACGATCCCACAATGCCTCTCACATTGGCTGCTGATGCGTCTGACTACGGTATTGGGGCCATGCTGTCTCACATCATTGGCAGGGTGGAGCGCCCGGTGGTTTTCATCTCGAAAACCCTCTCTCTGCCTCAGTGGAACTACAGCCAGATCGAAAAGGAAGCGTTGGCGATCATCTTTGGCTTCAAGAAGTTCGATTTCATATATGGTCGTCGGTTCACCTTGTACACCGACCACAAACCATTGGTCTCATTGTTCAGCTCTACGTCCACCATCCCCACCCAGTCTGCTCACCGGCTCCAGTGCTGGGCTCTGTTCCTCACGGGTTATTCCTACAACACCCGGTTTCGGGCCACAGCGCTGCATACCAATGCTGACCTTCTATCTCACCTACCGGTGGGGGCCGACCCCATTTTTGACGCCAACCCTGTGGCTTGTTTCCACCTGTATGCTGCTGAAACTGACGCCGTTGCTGCCTTGCTGTTGTGTGCCAAGCTGGTGGCCCATCGCACAGCCAAGGACCCTACCCTCCGGACTTTGCTGCACTACATCCACCAGGGGTTCCTGACGGACAGCCGTCACCTGCGGTCTCTGGAGGTTCACGCATATTGGCACCACCGCCAGGACCTCACTGCCTGCGATGGCGTCCTCCTCATCTCGGGAGATGCTGATCGTTGGAGGATGGTCCTATTTCCTCTCTCCACCAACGTGCCTTAGAACTCCTTCACGTTGGGCACTGGGGTTTCGTCTTGATCAAGCAGCTGGCGCGCTAACATATCTACTGGCGAGGGATGGACGCTGACATCATGCGTATCGTGGCTTCCTGTCCATCATGCCAGCAGCAGCCAACAGCGCCACCACGCCGCCTTGTCCTGTGGCTGGATGCTCCTTCTCCATGGTCCCGGTTACACCTCGATGTCACAGGCCCTTTCCTTGGATTTTCCTGGCTTATCCTGGTCGACGCTGGTAGTGGGTTCCCTTATGTCTCCCACATGCCCTCCATTATGTCTGCCCAGACCATCCAAGCGCCTTCCCACATTTTTGCAATTCCGGAGACACTGGTGACTGACAACTGCCCTCAGTTTACCTCAGCTGAATTCCAGGCTTTTTGCACCACCTTGGGCATCTGCTTGTTTCACATCACTCCTTTCCACCCAGCATCCAACAGAGTGGCCGAACAGTTCGTTCGCACCTTCAAGGTCCGGATGTCCAAGCTGCACCCTCTCCACTCCCTGGACGATGCCCTTAATATCTTTCTGTCTTCCTACCGCTCCACCGTCCGAGAGGGGTCGTCCCCAGCCGAAAAGCTTCACGGCCGCTCTCATTGCTCTGCCTTGTCCTGCCTGTATCCCCCTTCACCCCACCCGGCGGCCCCGCGCACACCGCGGCCAATTTTTTGTCCACAGAATCCAGTCTGGGCGCAGGGTCTTCACCAGCAACCATTCCTGGTGGGTGCCCACCTGGATATCAGCTCTCCTAAGTCGGGCGATGGCGGCTGTCGTCCTCGATGACGGATCTGTCTGCAGGAAGCACATCAATCAGCCCCGCCCTTGGTGTGGGACACAGCCGGCTCCACCACCTCCGCAGTTGCAGCCGGATCAGGGGAGGTGGGGGGGGGGGGGGGGGTGCTGTCCCTCCTCCCCCCGCAGGGCACCCACCACAGCCGCCGCCGCCTCCACCGCCTCCACCGCCTCCGACTCTGACTCCGCATCTCCCGCCATCTCAACCATCTCCTGGATCACCGTGGGCGGTCGCTCCTGAGGCAGTCCCTACACCCATGCACGTGGATGTCTCAGCCAGGTCAGGGTTCTTCTCTCCCGCCGACCCGGGGCCAGATGTCGCCATGGGCTGGCCACCCACTCAGGCAAGTGGGGGTGAGGGGGTGGGGGAGAGGTCTGCTGTGGCCTTCTCCACCAGACATCACATCGCCTAGAGTATCGGCAACCAAACTGACACCCTGCAGCCGCGGGTTGCCCGCTTCACAGGCACACCAAAGCACTACACAACCGACACGCAATATTGATGAACGGCCACAACAACGACAACAACAACAACACCACAGCAAAGACACCAGCGGCCACCATGGGCCACTACCGGCCCATTTAAACATAAGGAAGAGGTCGCTGCGGATCCTGGAACTATTTTCACACGCCAAACCACGTGATGGAAAATATTTCTGAGTTACTCATCTGCCGAAGCGCTATAAAGGTCGGCGCTCGGCCGCACATCGGCAGTTCATCGACCGCCAGCAGACGGGGATAGCTGCCGCCCCGGCAGCCCAGCTAGGATCTTCTCGCTGATCTCTGGATTAGGCTTGGAATATCGGAGAAGTCTCTGGCGGAGACTAGTAGGAAATTATTTCAGTTGTTTTCTATATTATTCTTTTATGTAGTTGTGAATCGTAGACGGATCACAGTTTTGTGTTGGTGTTATACTTGGAGAATTTGTTTTGGTTAATCGAACAGTCCAATAAATTGTTTTCGGGCTTTGATCGTTAGTATCTTCTGCTTACGCAGACATATCAAAAATCGCGATAAATGAGGGTATCCCAAAGGTGGGTTGTTTGTCTAAGGGGAACTCAGTCACCACGTCGTTCCAAGCACTGGACAGTAGAAAACACAGTCACGACAATAACAACTGTCTCTTTGCACGAAAATAGGCACAGTCCATTATCTTTTAGTTTTATGAGCTAAATCGGTGTAGTTTTTACGTTCAGCTGAGGGATACAATTCGCATCTCATTATTTTGCGACATTCAGCGAGGTGCACCGCCGCCGATAGCAGATGATCACATGTGTATTATAAACATTTCAGACACGTGAAATAACGTTAGAGAATACAACCATCCATACCATTGGCTCACATGTCGGAAAAAACACAATCATTTTACATTCGACAGCAACAATCTATAATTCGAGAGCATGTAGCTGTTTTGTGCGCTATGACAGGTCCCATTTTACCAATGAGATGCGATATCATACTAGCATTCACGACCCAAATCGTGAGAGCCTGTCTCGCTCCGTGTCGGTGCGAGATTGAAATTTTGTTAAAAGATATCACCGCAAAGAAAAAAGAGAAACGCTTGTCAAGAATCATTCCGTGGTGCGCTAGCCATCTCTTCCACCCGCCAGGTGGCCCGTCATTGTTACCAAATCGATAGGCTAATTAATTAAATTGATCATGAGAGTCACTTTACATGGCGAGTAACATTTTTTTCTGCAGTCGGATTACACTCGCCAGGTGTGAAAACGGAATCCATGAAGGGAAGACGATGTTCTTTTCCAGGAAGATTATTGAGAAACCCACAACATACATTTCGCGAGAGGACCATGCCATTAAAAACACTATCATAACAACTATGTTACAATCGCCCTGCATAAAAAGCGGCCTTGAGTCTACAGGCAAACACGGGTCATTGATAGTGTTATGCTTTGTGATAGAAATGCTGTCCGCGATTTGGAATCAAGTCTATCCATTCAACCACATATTTGCATTGGATCCTGTAGAGACGTCTTTTAATTATTACAGCCACTGGCGAATCATATTCGTGCCACTCTCGTATATCGAAACAAGTCATCTTTTTCGAACCTATCTACTAAGAATCCCATACAGCAAGAACTCCAGCGTTGTTTTTTTAGACAGTCCCTCTGCATCTTGTGACTGTTTCTCAGTCTCTACCCTGCCCTCCCTGCAGCTTCGTCCATGTGACCGTTCCAATTTAAGTTGGACCTAAGACCTTCTGCATCCCTTGAAACATGACGATCTGAGTTAATGCGACAGGACCGCGTTTTGACCCATTGTTTGAAATGGGAACATGTAGTCATAGCTCTCCCAACCGTGCACAGTGTGTAAGGCCAGCGCCAAACAAAGCTCCCCCTGCAGCACGAGGTAGTAGAAGAGATAGTACGGGCAGTTACTGTGGTATTTCTTGCTGGAAAATTAGGAAGACTCCACATCTTACAGAGCATGGAAGGACGAGTATTTTGCTACTGCATTGTGATATATCTCCAAACTACATACAAGTACTGCAGTCTGAAGGAGATCTGAGTCTCTCAGGGTGCATTCATGTCTATCGACCAAATATTCTCTCCCATCTCAGTATTTTGTACCAGCCAACAGAGAAAACCTACAAACTATAAAAACCCCGCTAACGTCATCCGTTAGAGAACTAGATAAGATATGACCACGTCCCTGTCTTCTGATATCTGAAACAAATACTGTCCGCTTTCTGTCATTGACCATATGTGGTGATCCTATTAAAGGTATTGGTTCACTGGAGCAGGTGGCTCATGATCGAAATCGCTTCCACAGACTATATCCAACACACCATCACTCACACGAGAGTTCTTGTACTGTTCCTTCATAAACAGTTTAACGCATCGTTTTTTCGGCTGTAACATCCAATTAGTGTACACCACCATAAACTTTGTTTTTGTACCATGACAGAGGTCCACGCCAACTGCTGATAAAACGACATTAACACGTTTCAATCCTCTGACTCACACAGAAAGCTGAACATTATGTGGCGTAAACTATACAACTACCACAACACAGGCTGGTAGAAATAAAACACAGTGGCGATGTTTCTCATTGACAAAATTGTGGAATGCATCGCAAAATATGGAAAATGGAGGAGTTTGCAGCATTGTAAAGCGCTTTCAACAGCTATTCGAAGTTGATGACCTGTACAGTTAATCTCATCTTTCCCATCGACAGGGCAGCTGATGTCTTGGTGTTCCATTTTGAAAAGCATTGGTCTTTCATTTTGCAGTCATGTACATGATTACTGTTCTGGTGTTGACCATCACTGGAAGGTGCCGTTAACAACACACATGAGGTAGTACATATAAAAAGAAGCACTGTTACCTTATTGGTGAAATAAAAATAAAAATATGTGGAGAGCATCGCAGCACATGGAAACAGAACAAGTCTGTAGCATCAAGGAACGCTACCAAACAACTGTATGAAGGTGATGACCACTACATTTAAACCCATGCTCCACAGCGACAAGTAGAAGATATCTGGTGTTCCGCCAAGTCTCCCTCCATCTCAACCGAGTGGTGTAAGTCAGTCATTATGTGGCAATCATTAGCGTACCCAGTGGACACCGTTGATATGGAACTGTACTGTAATACACACCGCAGTTGATAGCGATATCAGTTCTATCCAGAAGTCAGACAGAGCCATATCTACCACATCCTACAACCCGTGTAGAAACATAATGAGCTGAGTTAATGCTATAGGATTGTGCTTTGACCACTCGGTGGAAATGGGAACATGTTGTCGTAGCTCCGCCATCCGGGTACGATGTGTAAGGTCAGCGCCTAACGAAGCCTGCTCCTGCAACACGAGGTAATATAAAAGGCAGTACGAACATTTATGGTGGTGTTTCTTATTGGGAAAATTAGGACGACTCAACATCGACAGGTACTGCAGTCGAAAGAAGATCCGCATCCTTCAGGGTCCATTCACATCTATCACCCAAACATTCTATCACCCTTATTCCTTACCATCCAACAGAGAAACATTCCGAACTATAAAAACTCCGCTAACTTCACCCAATAGATTTTTACAGCATCTATGTCTTCTGATATATCAAAATCAAATACGGTCTGCATTCTGGCATCGAGCATTTGCAGCGATCCTATGGAATATACAGGTACTGATCCACTGCAGCAGGCGGCCAGTGGTCGATGTCGCTTGCACAGACCGGTGTAAAGTTTCATCACCTGTACTGTACGAGGACCATTTACCACAGATTATCAGCTGCAAGAGAGGGTCCCTGTTTTGTTGTTTGATACACAGCTTTTTCTGCTGTAACACGCCTTTGTACACTGCCATACACTTTGTTTTTTCCGCCACGACTTCAAGGTCTGTGACAGGTTCTAAACTGACATTAACACGTTTTGATCCATTGGCTCTAAACGGGAAGAGTTTTGAGGCAATGTGGAGTGATTCCAAACTGCTGTCTGAAGGTGACTGATGGCCCCTACATTTTAACTCATCATTCACAGTGATGGGATAACTGATTGTGTTGTGTTCTGTTTGATTGATTCCTCTTATTGCTGCCATGCACGCGATCACTGTTTCGGTGTTAGCCATCCCCAGAAGGTGTTGCCCCCTCCACCGAGACTATTTCTCCATCTCAAACAAGCGATATCAGTCAGTAATTATGTGGTAATGAACAGCGTACCAGTGGATGGTTCAGATGGAAAAGACACCGTCGAGTCACGGTCATTATAAGCATCACAGTTGATAATGCGATCAAAAATGGTTCAGATGGCTCTGAGCACTATGGGACTTAACTTCTGAGGTCATCAGTCCCCTAGAACTTAGAACTACTTAAACCTAACTAACCTAAGGACATCACACACATTCATGCCCGAGGCAGGATTCGAACCTGCGACCGTAGCGGTCGCGCGGTTCTAGACTGTAGCGCCTAGAACCGCTTGGCCACTCCGGCCAGCTAATACGATCAATCTTAGCGTAATTTCTACACCGACAAATGACGCAGCAGCATGCTTGCCAATTTCAGTATCATCGCTAAACAGGCCCTCCACTATTTTGCGAGTACCATCACGAATGTAAATAGATGATTGTGCAATATGTTCATTCACTGTTAATTCTCGAACATATACACCAAAGGCAATGGCAAACCACCTCCGCTAGGACCTTGCCTAGTATAGTGGTTCAGGTCTCCCGCATCGCCCCCTACGCTCCTCGGACTATGGGACCTCATCATCATCTTACACCAAAGTATACCAGACAGCGACCTACATAGTGCACATCATAGTGCGTAATTTACGATCTTTCTCTGTGTGGATGGCAGTCACAGGGCATTCTCGGATTCATACGATAAAATTAGTGACCGAAAGATCTCCTCACGTTTTTTTTTTTTTTTTTTTTTTTTTTGACCAACGCCCCCTGCGGCTCTGGCACTGATTTAATCTGAGGTGGCCGAGTGGTTCTAGGCGCTACAGTCTGGAACAGCGCGACTGCTACGGTCGCAGGTTCGAATCCTGCCTCGGGCATGGATGTGTGTGATGTCCTTAGGTTAGTTAGGTTTAAGTAGTTCTAAGTTCTAGGGGACTGATGACCTCAGAAGTTAAGTCCCATAGTGCTCAGAGCCATTTGAACCATAATCTGAGGCTGACCTGAAGTAGACCGTTACATTCCACGTGTCATGTAGGAACAGTGCGAACTGAGGCTGTAACTGCTGTCTCGCACCCATCCAAGAGCACAAGATTTCTCCAGATGCATGAATGTCGAGGAGTTTAGCACACGTTAGGCGTGTATAGTAGAAACTGTTGTGATGATATAACAGACGGTTAAGGACAGGAAACGGGTGGTTTCTATGCAAGGTGGAGCTCCAGACGGACTGAATTTTACGTAAATCAACTGCGCTATCAAGTCTAAAGTATTGTTCTAGTGTTTGGGGTCATTGCCAAGAAGGTCTTGGAAGACAGAACATAAACACACGCACTCCTAAGACTACACGGTTCTGTACTTAAAACAGGCTATAATGTCAGATGGCTGCTGTTTCTGACCTATTAGTCATATGCAATGCAACGCTGTTACTATCCCAATGTAAGAAATATATTTTCAGCACATGACATACATTCTCCTTGCAGGTTTCTCTACGATAAACTATGGTGACAAACTGTAAAATTAAAGATTACTTCTTTAAAATATCTATTTCTTGCGATACATGTACAATATACACTACTGGCCATTAAAATTGCTACACCAATAAGAAATGCAGATGATAAACGGATATTCATTGGACAAATATAGTATACTAGAACTGACATGTGATTACATTTTCACGCAATTTGGGTGCATAGATCCTGAGAAATCAGTACCCAGAACAATCACCTTTGGAAGTAATAACGGCCATGATACGCCTGGGCATTGAGTCAGTCAGAGCTTGGATGGCGTGTACAGGTAAAGCTGCCCACGCAGCTTCAACACGATACCACAGTTCATCAAGAGTAGTGACTGGCGTATTGTGACGAGCCAGTTCCTCGGCCACCATTGACCAGACGTTTTCAATTGGTGAGAGATCTGGAGAATGTGCTGGCCAGGGCAGCAGTCGAACATTTTCTGTATCCAGAAAGGCCCGTACAGGACCTGCAACATGCGGTCGTGCATTATCCTGCTGAAATGTAGGGTTTCGATGGGATCGAATAAAGGGTAGAGCCACGAGTCGTAACACATCTGAAATGTAACGTCCACTGTTCAATGCGCCGTCAATGCGAACAAGAGGTGACCGAGACGTGTAAGCAATGGCACCCCATACCATCACGCCGGGTGATACGCCAGTATGGCGACGACGAATACACACTTCCAATGTGCGTTCACCGCGATGTCGCCAAACACGGATGCGACCATCATGATGCTGTAAACAGAAGATGGATTCATCCGAAAAAATGACGTTTTGCCATCCGTGCACCCAGGTTCGTGGTTGAGTACAGCATCGCAAGCGCTCCTGTCTGTGATGCAGCGTCAAGGGTAACCGCAGCCATGGTCTCCGAGCTGATAGTCCATGCTGCTGCAAACGTCGTCGAACTGTTCGTGCAGATGGTTGTTGTCTTGCAAACGTCCCCATCTGTTGAGTCAGGGATCGAGGCGTGGCTGCACGACCCGTTACAGTCATGCGGATAAGATGCCTGTCATCTCGACTGCTAGTGATACGAGGCCGTTGGGATCCAGCACGGCGTTCCGTATTACCCTCCTGAATCCACCGATTCCATATTCTGCTAACAGTCATTGGATCTCGACCAACGCGAGCAGCAACGTCGCGATACGATAAACCGCAATCGCGATAGGCTACAATCCGACCTTTATCAACGTCGGAAACGTGATGGTACGCATTTCTCGTCCTTACACGAGGCATCACAACAACGTTTCACTAGGCAACGCCGGTCAACTGCTGTTTGTGTATGAGAAATCGGTTGGATACTTTCCTCATGTCAGCACGTTGTAGGTGTCGCCACCGGCGCCAACCTTGTGTGAATGCTCTAAAAAACTAATCATTTGCATATCACAGCATCTTCTTCCTGTCGGTTAAATTTCGCGTCTGCAGCACGTCATCTTCGTGGTGTAGCAATTTTAATGGCCAGTAGTGTAGCTTTCCAGAGATGTACAGGGCTCCTCATCCGATCATGGCTCAGAAATTACACTATGATCGCGTCAGTCCTATATAAAATGATCGTTAGTAATGGAGAATGCCTCTTACAAAGAAAGGGACAAACACATAGCAGCGCTATTTGACTTGTGAAATTACACATCAGGCCGCCACTAACTCTGTAAATAGGTCAGCTTTCAAGCAGATGTATACGCGGGGACTGTAGTACATCACAAACACCCATCGCTAACTTAGGATCACCCCAGTTATGAAACTTTGTTGTCTTGACCGTCGCCTCAAGTCATTCCTCGTACTATAGAGGATGGCTGAGGGCCTCGCGAGGCCAGCGGCTGCGGAAGGGCGGCAGAAAAACAGCAAAGGTGGACAGAGGCCAGCACGTGCTGCAAGGTGGTCGGCAGAGCAGCTGGTCATTTGAAAGAGCAAAAGAGCGTGTGTCCTCCACATAGGTGGATGGAGAGAGGAAGGGAGAGAGAGAAGGAGGGGAGAGAGCCTCGATTTTCGGCAGTTTGTGATTGTACATCGCGGAGAACGTACGTTCGACTACCGCCCGCTTTGCAGTCTTTTAGGATGACGATTTTCCCCAGTACATGTGTTGCATCACGACCCATTCATTAAGAGATTTGGTTTTTTCACGACAATTTCGAAGTTTAATTAGGACTTTGATGCAATTCTTCTCCGTCAGTTATGGTATCATGTATTGGTTTCGGTTACCTGGGCTGCAGGGTGGTTTTTGAGTAGGCGTCTGCAGCGGACTCTAATGTCAAACAATGATAGATACTGTATGCTTACAGGTAATACACTTTTCAAACTCCTCTCTGTCCAACACCAGAATCTCATCAGTTGAACATATTTCCAGCCAAAAAGAATAAAGGTAGTACCATACACCCCTGCCTTTTTCCTGCCAGCTTGTAGATGAAGGGTCAAGTTTGAGTGTGACTGTCACTAGTTTCGAGGGAATTGCGAAATTTTTTCCGAGCAGGGTAACCCAGTTGTATGGTATCGTCGATTTTTGAGCTTTATTGCGATTTTAGACCGTCCTTGTGTAGCGCTATCCCTATAGTTGTATAATTAGGCCTGATCTTTATGATTAATTACATAATTAGGACAGATCTTTACTTCGTTTTCCAGACCAAAATAAATAAAGTACACCACCCTAAGCTTCCTCTCCTGCATTTAGACAGTTTCCATGTGTTGGGCTTTCCATCCAGTAGAATCCCGGAAATGGCACCGTCATTTTTAATTTCCCATTAATTCCAAGCACCTCTGCTGGTATAATTGTGTTGGGAGGGGTGCACTTGGGCTTTCCGTCCAGGAAAACCAGGGATCGTCCCGGAAAGGTTACCTCCAATTTTAATTTCCGCCAGTTCCTAAGTGGGGGGGAGGGGGGGGGGAAGTCAGCACAGCCCTGGGAGAAAGAAATTCCCGCCAGAATTCGAAATTCCAGCCAATAGGGTGAGTTGGGGGTGGGGGGGGGGGTGGGGAGGTGGCTGGGGTCAACGTGCAGGCTGAGAAAAACATGTGACGTCATCTGGGGGTGGGGGTGGACGTGTTCGGTGGCAGGCGTGGGAGTGCTCGGGAGCAGGTGTGGTCGGGGGATGGGGATGATTAATTGATCAATTTAATTAATTTGCATTTCAATTCGATATCAAAATTGCACCGGGAACCCGATCTCCCTACCACTAACGACACGGCCAGTCTGTAGCTGCTGATGGGAACTACTTTAAAGGGGAAAATATTGTTACTTTAAAAAAATGAAAACTTTGGTAGACAAAAAATTAGTCGCATTACTTTTCTCTGATACCTCGTATTATCAGTTAAAGACTACTGTACTCTGACATGAAACTATCATTCTGTAATAAAGTGCAAAATGTTATAAGTGTCAAAGACCACATCGATTACATAATTATTATCTGTGTGTATGTTACAGGTTTCCGAAGTTAAGTTTTAATAAATTACTAATACCGTGTGTGTGTATGTGTGCATGTTTTTTAGTATCTGATTGATCTCCTCCTGAACTAGACTTGCTACAATAAGCCATACCATCAACTATATCCAGAAATGTACTTCTTAATTTGTTAGGAAAATGAGAACTGAATTTACATTGTAATTTAAGCAGTATGTTGCTGTGGAGCTTGTGCTGTTGAAGCAGATTTCTAACCAGAAAAATTAACTAAAAGCCATTATTTAACTGTAACCAGTCAACACATAACCAAGATTTAGGAAGTGAAGATTCAAGTTTTATATATGCAGGAATTTCCTTCCAAAGAAGAAAAAACAGAACTTCGCGAGCGTCCTAAGACGATGGCGCGTGTGGTACCCGCCCAGAAGCTAGGAGAGGCTCTAGAAGCCAGAACAACTGACCTGTGCAGCTCTGGCGCCGACTTTATAGCGTTCGGCGCAGAATACTCGGGGCACTATTTTCTGGTCACGCGTGTGGCGGACGCGAATAGGTCCGTTTATTGGAATTAGCGGCCTCTGCTAGCGCTGGTACCGCCGCCAGATGTCCGTCCATTACTGTGGCAGGGTGAGTTCGTGACGCTGTGGAGTGCAGGGGCCAGGTAGGCTGCACGCGTGCCCGATATGCGCCAAGGGTTGCCGATCGGTTTTGCGAAGATCTCCAATGTAGCAGAATCGTAACACGAAACAACTTGTACGTGGGTAAGAGAAAATGTAGATTATACCTGATTATTCGCGCCACACCGGGTTCTTCCGCCATCTCACATGTAATGCATGTTTTGGAGGGAGATCCCCATGACAGGTGCTGAAACCTAGTGGACAACCCCCAACGTGCTGTCAGTTACGTTCATGCTTGTTTGACAACTGGTTTACAGTGAGGAAAGATTTTTGTATCTCATGAAGATTTCATCTAATTTTTGGCTTTAAAACTATTGAGGTATGTAAATTTTGCACTGAAAATAGAAATGTGATTTTAATATATAGTTACAGTGTATTTATTTAGGCTCATTTCAATGTCATTACTTTTGTTTGTTCTGTTTCCATTCCGATGTAGGTTACTTATGTCCACCATGTTAACGAATCGGGTAAAGATGGTATCCTACAAAGGTGGCGTTACTATCCCAGGTTAATGCGTCGTTGCGTTTATGCGATTTTCATACAATTTCAGATGCCTCATGTACAAATAAGAACTACAGAGAAGGCACAATGGACTCAAAAAGAGCTGCAGGCTGTCACGTTACAAGTTGCTGAGACAAAATCACTTAAAACTATTGCATTGTATTAAGCTACCTAGGTTTACACTTCGAGATACACTGAAAAATTAAAAGACCTCGAACTCCAATATGGGTAGACCTCCAATTTTTAACAAGGAGCAGGACTCAAAACTAATAAAACGAGTGATTGGTCTAGCAAACCTATTTTATGGAATTACTATTACAGATTTGAGATGGTTGGCTTACGATTTGGCAGAGGAACTTTAAGTATAGCATCAATCGAGACAGTAAAATGGCAGGGGAAGATCGGAAATCAGGATTTCGAAGAGATATGATCAAATTTCTTTTCACATATCGTCTACAACAAGTATTAGCAGAGTGACTGGGTTCAATAAAAAGGAGGTTGCACTATTTTTCAAACATCTAAATTCAATTATGGATAAATATAAATTTGAACCATCCAGAATATTCAAGATGGACGAAAGTGGTATTTCTTCAGTGCAGAAACTGGGTCATGTTTAAGAACCTAAAGGACAAAAAGAAGTTGGATGTATGACCAGCTGGGAAAGAGGATACAATTTACAGTTGTGTGCTCTACGAGTGCTTGTGAACAGTATGTCCTGCAGTTGTTCATTTTCCCAGAAAAAAGATGGCTCCCCTACTCGAGAGAGAAGGACCAGCAGGCGCCCTTTACAGATACTCGCACAAGAAATGGTCTAATGAAGAACTTTTCCTTGACTGGCTAAAACACTACAACAAATTCACTAACCCGTCAAAGGAAGAGCCAATTCTGCTCTTGCTATATAACCATGGAAGTCCGTATCACAGGATTTGTATGTGTTTTTTCGGCAAAACCACAATCACGTCTTATCAGTTCCTCTTCATACGTCCCACAAAATACAACCACTTGACGTCTCATTTTTTGATCCACTGAAAAATGCTTTCAGTAAGGAATGTGACAAATTAATGTGATCAGATTTATGCAAAAGGTAACACTATGACATTGCTAATATATTCACAGTTGCGTATGTGAATGTGGCAACAACTGAGAAAAGCGTTTCTGACTTTGAAAGTACTGGAATCTTCCCAGTGAATGAAGATAAGTTTAAAGAAGACCACTCTGCACCATCTCATGTTGTATCCCCTTTCGTGATAGATGACCAAGAAAATGAAGAGATCAATCAGTCCAACACTAATGACGAATCCACAAAAGCTTCGTCCAAACATGAGCAGGCCTATGATCACAGCAGGGAATCTACCTTCAAGAGACATAGAAAACGCCTTTCGAAGTTGAAGGGCTTGGTGTGCACACAGTAGAGGGTTTTTTGGAGTTCCTGGGAGTCCTACAGCATTGTCACGAAGCAACGAGGGGAAAATGTCTCAATTAATGTTGGATAAGCTATCAGCAAGTCCCAAACCGGCAGTGATTAATGTTTACGGAAACACAAAGCGAAAAATTCTCTCTGCTAGTCTAATGTCCACTCCTACAAAGTTGGTTCCTGAAGGTAGCAAATTTAAAAGATGAGAAAAAATTATCTGGATAGAATTAGCTGCCTAGAAAGCAATTACAAATATTTTGGATGGAAATACAAAAATTATGAAAAAGAGGTGTTCTATTAAAAAGAATAACGTCTCAGTCAGGCAAAAAAAATCACTATCTTTCTGCTGTAGAATTCAATTTGAGGAATTGTCAAGCGAAGACAACATGAATTTAGACAAAAAGCCTTATGCAATGACGATGAAGATGCCGTTTTGACATAAGATCAGATAATCTTGAGCTTTGCCTTGTTTGTGCAGAGTAAAGCATCATTGAGCTTTAGTTCAGATGTAAATAGTGTGGACAATGGACAAAGTCTGAGTGTAGTGGTGCTGATTCCCTAGACAATTATATTTGTGACTTTTGCTACAGACCTTAAACCTTAACTTTTTCAGGTGCATATTAAATTATTTGATTTGTTAAAATTTCCATTATTGTATTAGTTTTATAGCCAGTGGCATGATTAACCGATGGGTACTGTGGAATTACCCAGGGACTTGGGAAAATCTCAACACTGTGCAGATATTTAATTTAAAAAAATTCTAATACCCATAGAGTGGAAGTAGAAGAAACAAAAAACGTTCTGGGTAACCAAATAACTGCAGAGTTATATTATATTTATGTAATCATAATTAATTTTTATGTGAGTTAAAAAACATTTTACCTTAAGATGGCATGATTCCCCCGTCTCCACTATAGCCTCTGTAAGCAAACTAGGCTGTGAAAAGGACTTTGAAGTCTCAGTTGTGTCAATATTCAAAAAACTGTTATTTTATGTATTTACAGATCTCCTGTAAGCAATATAAGTGTTTTTTCTAAAACAACTGGATCATGCTTCAGGCAAACTCAAGATAACTGGGAAAATGGTGGTACTGTGTGGAGAATTTAATATTGGTTTTCTGAGAAATAGCCCTTTCAGTGAAAAGTTCTTAAATATTATAAATCTCTACTATCTGGGTTTGACTGTTAGCTCTCCAACACATGCAACAGAAACTAGTGTCACAGTCCTTGATTAGATTGCTTAAACATGGACGAGTGGACATCGGAAAACTTTAATACCAGCTGTAGTGACCATGTTTTGACAGCACTAACCATATCTGTAAATCACAGTGTGCAAAATATTACCCATACAAGGAATTATAGTCAGAAAAATATTGAATACCTCCAGTATATAACCAGTGAATAATCTTGGAAAGAGGTATATGATCTCTCTCTATTACTAATGACAAGATGGAAATTTTTTTGAACATTTTCAGGCACAATTTTGATTTATATATAGCTTTTGCAAAAACGAAAGTGATTTCCAGAAGCACAGACAAATTCAAAAACTGGATAACATCGGGCAGAGGAGTATCTTGGAAAGCAAGCAGGAACTTTTTCCTCTCTCAGTAACTGACAGCAGTCCAGAATTTCTTAATTATTTCAACAAACACAAATTAGTTTTGAAACATGTCATAAAAGAGGCAAAAATTAAGGAAAATGACAAATATATTATGATGTCATCCAGTAAAACTAAGTCATTGCAGAAAGCTATAGAGGATCCTACAGGGAAGAAGACAACTCACAAAAATATTGTCAATTCACATGAAGGAAAAACTGTCACTGATCCTATACAGTTGCAAACAACTTCAGTTCTTATTACACAATTGTTGCTGGAAAATTAGTGCAGGAAAAATTTGGTAATCCACCCGGTACAACACTGAAAGAGCTTTCATCTACTAAGATAAATAATACAGCCATGTTCTGCTGTCCAGTAGGTCCATCTGAACTCCTAAATTACCATTAATTCACTGAAGAGTAATTATTCAGCTTGTATTGATGACATTCTGATTTATATTATACACGCCTGGAAATTGAAATAAGAACACCGTGAATTCATTGTCCCAGGAAGGGGAAACTTTATTGACACATTCCTGGGATCAGATACATCACATGATCACTCTGACAGAACCACAGGCACATAGACACAGGCAACAGAGCATGCACAATGTCGGCACTAGTACAGTGTATATCCACCTTTCGCAGCAATGCAGGCTGCTATTCTCCCATGGAGACGATCGTAGAGATGCTGGATGTAGTCCTGTGGAACGGCTTGCCATGCCATTTCCACCTGGCGCCTCAGTTGGACCAGCGTTCGTGCTGGACGTGCAGACCGCGTGAGACGACGCTTCATCCAGTCCCAAACATGCTCAATGGGGGACAGATCCGGGGATCTTGCTGGCCAGGGTAGTTGACTTACACCTTCTAGAGCACGTTGGGTGGCACGGGATACATGCGGACGTGCATTGTCCTGTTGGAACAGCAAGTTCCCTTGCCGGTCTAGGAATGGTAGAACGATGGGTTCGATGACGGTTTGGATGTACCGTGCACTATTCAGTGTCCCCTCGACGATCACCAGTGGTGTACGGCCAGTGTAGGAGATCGCTCCCCACACCATGATGCCGGGTGTTGGCCCTGTGTGCCTCGGTCGTATGCAGTCCTGATTGTGGCGCTCACCTGTACGGAGCCAAACACGCATACGACCATCATTGGCACCAAGGCAGAAGCGACTCTCATTGCTGAAGACGACACGTCTCCATTCGTCCCTCCATTCACACCTGTCGTGACACCACTGGAGGCGGGCTGCACGATGTTGGGGCGTGAGCGGAAGACGGCCTAACGGTGTGCGGGACCGTAGCCCAGCTTCATGGAGACGGTTGCGAATGGTCCTCGCCGATACCCCAGGAGCAACAGTGTCCCTAATTTGCTGGGAAGTGGCGGTGCAGTCCCCTACGGCACTGCGTAGGATCCTACGGTCTTGGCGTGCATCCATACATCGCTGCGGTCCGGTCCCAGGTCGACGGGCACGTGCACCTTCCGCCGACCACTGGCGACAACATCGATGTACAGTGGAGACCTCACGCCCCACGTGTTGAGCAATTCGGCGGTACGTCCACCCAGCCTCCCGCATGCCCACTATACGCCCTCGCTCAAAGTCCGTCAACTGCACATACGGTTCATGTCCACGCTGTCGCGGCATGCTACCAGTGTTAAAGACTGCGATGGAGCTCCGTATGCCACGGCAAACTGGCTGACACTGACGGCGGCGGTGCACAAATGCTGCGCAGCTAGCGCCATTCGACGGTCAACACCGCGGTTCCTGGTGTGTCCGCTGTGCCGTGCGTGTGATCATTGCTGGTACAGCCCTCTCGCAGTGTCCGGAGCAAGTATGGTGGGTCTGACACACCGGTGTCAATGTGTTCTTTTTTCCATTTCCAGGAGTGTAAAAATAACGAATTACACATACTCTCTCCTTTATTAGACATACAATGTGTTTTTATCAAGTGGTGTCTTCCCACAGCAGCTGAAAATTGCAAAAGTATAGAGAAAAGCTGATTAGCGATGTATGGGTAACTATAGACCTGTGTCCTTACTGTCAGCATTGTCCATTCAAAAGTAATTATGCTGTTCAACAAGAATATCATGTTAACATGACTTCAGATCACAGTGCAACTGAAACACAGAAAAAGCTCATGTTTGTTCTTGTACCCAACAAAAATTTTTGATGTTGTTGATCATGAGGAAGCTTGATCAGTATGGTGTAAGAGACATGCCAAATGAGTATATTAAACCATATTTGGAATATTGTGCTTAGGTAACTGAAATTAAGTGTGTGGAAGCAAATGAACTCCAGGAACACATTTCAGAACCATGTAGAGCAAGTCATTGTGTTCCACAGGGCTCTATTCTAGGTCCATTTCTTTTTTAGTATAAATTAATGATTTCTGTTACACTTTAGGGATTCAGAACCTGTTCTGTTTGCAGATGGCACCACTCTATTGGTTGAAGGAAATAAAGAAGGAGATCTTACTACATCTGCAAAAGATGTTATGAAAAAAATGTTTGAATTGTTTACCAGAAACAAGCTAATAGGTAATTCCCAAAAAAACAGTACTCATGAATTTCCACACAGATCATATTAAAAATGTGTAACAACCAATAATATCTATCAATAACCGAAACATTAGTGCTCTCACTGAAGCTTAAATTTTTTGGGATTCATATCTGGGAAGATCTTAAATGAAGCTCTCATATCACATCCCTAAATTCAAAACTAGCAAAATTGAGATACATACTAAGGATTCTTTGCAACATTGCTGATGCAGAAACAGTTAGGCCTAGATACTTTTCTCATGTGCATTCAATACTGAAATATTGTATCATTTTCTGGGAAAATGTATACCACATCAAAACAATTTTCAGGAAGCAAGCAGCAGAAAACTGTGCAAACCTCTCTTTAAAGATCTAAAGATCTTACCTCTTTCTTGTATTTATATACTGTAAGTAATTATGGATCTCAAAGGAGTATACTGAGAAATGAAAACCTTTCTCTTCAGTCTATGGTTACAGTACCAGGTAAGAGAGCGACACACACATTATTCATTTGAACATCACATTATGGCAGAAGATGTATATCATGCAGCAACAAAACTACACAACAGATTACCAACACATGCAAAATCTCTTCCTGAACTATAACTTAAAAAAGTCTGTGACAGCCTATATACAGCAAAGCTGGTTCTATTCAGTTTCACTGTATATTATGCAAGAAACTGTAATTATTCCATTTCATTGTATAAACAAGTCATAAATGTACAGTATTTAATTAAATTTTTAATTATTAACTATATAGATCCAAGTTGTTATAAAAATGTAAATGACGCATATTTGATGATTGTAAAACCAACAACGAAACGCTTTTTTTTGCAATATGTTGTGTGTGATATATGCACTTAAAAATAGATTTACATGGACCAATAACTAAAAATAAATAAACTATAAAATGGAGCAATGAATATGAATTGTCATGTTGCACAGATTCTGAAAGAGTTATTGTCTTAATTCCAACATAATTGGTGCTATGAGTTCTTGAGAAAATGTTGCTTTAGTATACTTAAGAATACAGAATCTTACAGCTTCAGTTTGATTCCATCAGAGTAAGGCAAGGAGGTTACATTTCACCAAAGCTATTCTCAGCTGTCATAGAGTAAGTTTTTAGGAGCTTAAACTGGGAAAATATAAAAGACATATCTGCTGGTGGAATGTAACTGAATCACTTTCATTTTGTTGATGGCATTGTAGTGTCTGCTTCCAGCACAGATAAACTCCAACAAATACCAGAACAACTTCACAGAGTTAGTTTGAAAATAGAGCAGAAAATCAATTACAATAAGATGAAAATGATTTACAACTAACACATTGAAAATAAGAGAACATGTTAATAATGCAGTTATAGGACCAATTGATGCATATTTGTATTTATGGCATTTGAAGATGAGCGGATGGATAGCAAACAAAATAAACATAAGAGTAAAACTGGCTTGGAATGTTTTTGGTAAACGAAAGTGTTTTTCAACCAAAGCTGCTGTCGGTGCATCTGCATTGAAGTATTTGCAGCCAGTGTATTTTACGAGTCTGAATTACAGCAATTAGACATTGACTTGTTACGTTAAAATCATACAAAAACGAAAGATTCCTCAACAAGCAAGAGAAAAACACATGTTTGAAATTACTGGAAGAGAGAGGAAAACCAAGAAATATATCAGGAAACATACTGAAATGGATTATGGTAATGAACATGAAATGGATTGTGTGTGGACATATAGGTAGGCAGATTGAGGGTAGATGGGCCAAGGAATTTCCCCTATGGATTCCATAGCATAAGAAAAGACTTACATGGCAATGTAATGTAAGTCTGATAAATGACAGAAAATATGCAGGACCAAGATTGACACTGTAGCTGCAGACCGCAAAGAAAGAGATAGCCAAGATGTGCCTGTTACCCAGTACTGTTATCAGTTGGGTGCTACTGATGATGATCACGCTATATTATGATTAAGACATGTAGTTTTTGCAATTACCCATGCAATGTTCTTTTTTACAGAATAATTCAGATACAGACTATACTTGTGACATGAATATTTGAGGTATCGTACAATATCTTGGACTGATTCTCCAAGCTCTGCATTTACAAATTCGGCAGAACTCATCATCTGGAACTTGACGAATGAACTTCAAAATATACTGTCTTCACACGGATGTGAATGCACGTTGCTGATGTAATACTTCTCTTTGTGATTCTTCAAAATGTCTAGAATTATGAAATAATTCCATGTTATAGGGAATATAAAAAATAAATAGCTACCAGAGCATACATAATATGTAGGAAGATTACATTTAATTAAATAAAACTAGGAAGAGACTTTCTGTACTACTAATCATTGGGATGACAGTTGGTATGACTGAGAAATTACTGTTCATTACCATGGCAGCAGAAGAAAAGAAAGCATATAGAGCAATAAAATATATTAATGTGCAAGTGATGTGTTACTGCTTATGGGTTTTTAAGCATCTTTAATTCACTGCAGGTTGCTTGATACTTTGAAATCATAATTCTCGCAAAAAGAGGAGAGAGAGAGAGAGAGAGAGAGAGAGAGAGAGAGAGAGAGAGTTTACAGAGGTTGTGATGGTTCTAGAGAAATTTATCTTTATTTGTATTTTAATGATCCAAGAAATCACAATACTGTACAATTTGTACAAATGATATTGAAAAAGCCAGGGACAAGTAAGTTTACAATTTATCTGTTACAATTTCAATTTGTTACATGAAAACCTGTGTAATATTACACGAATTTAACAGACTTCAGCCTATGCTTTCAGTTGTATCTGTGTTGTATCTTCTTTTTACAATACTGTGAAATACAGTGGAACATGTTGGGAGCAGAATAGGAACAAATACAGACCAGTACATTGCATACTTTAAGGGAAATGCACTATACATACTTACTATGTGTAAGTGGTTTTTTTATTAAGAAATTAGTTAACATTTATAACCTTTTCAAAAAAATCATTTACTGTGTAAAAGTTTTTTTTTATTTAATGTGAAAGCTCTTGACATTTCTGCTCTGTTAATTTCATCTGGTAAATCATTACACATCCATATGCCAACATGTTGGACACTTTTATGGTAACTAGTTCTTCTGGACACAATCATATGTAGGTCAGACTGCTGTCTTGTTTCAAAACTGTGAATGTGTTTGTTTAATATAACAAATGATATTTATGTTTCATTGATATTTTTTTTTTTTTTTTTTTTTTTTTTTTTTTTTTTTTTTTTTTTTTTTTTTTTTTTGTTCTCCCTGCCGCCGTTCGATAAGCAGCTGCCAGCAGCAAGTCGTATACTCTTAGCTCACTTACTTGTTACATAGTTTCATTCTTAATTTCTTTGCGTGTTTTTGGTACTTGCATTGTTTAATTCATAAATTTCGGGCGTATTATAGTATTTGAGAGTTGTAGCATCGCGTTTTAGTACCTGAATAGTGTTAAATCGCGTAGTCTCCTTCCGCCACCGAGCAGTGTGTCAGCAGTGCGCAAGTAGCAGCATTACTGCATTTACTAGGCAATCTTGTATTTTTAATAACCGTTTAAATTTTGTGTCGAATTGGTTGTGCTCTCTGTCGATTAGTTCAGACGTTCTTTGCACAACAGTTTTTAGCATGGAGAGGGACTGCAACTGCTGTGTTCGGATGCAGGCTGAGTTGGCATCCCTTCACTCCCAGCTTCAGGCAGTGTTGGCTTTGGTCACACAGCTTGAGGCTCTTGCCAATGGGCATCACTGTGGGGGTCCGGATGGGGGTTTGTTGGGGACGGCCAGCTCGTCCCACGCATCCCCCGATCGGACTACGACTGTGGCTGCCTGGGATACTGCCCACATTGAGGCTGATCCCTCACCTGTGGTAGAGTGGGAGGTCGTCTCGAGGTGTGGCAGGGGGCGAAAGACATTCCGGAGGGCTGAACGGAAGGCCTCTCCAGTTTGTCTGACGAACCAGTTTCAGTCTCTGTCTCAGGCTGATACTGATCTTCAGCCGGACATGGCTGCTTGTCCTGTTCCAGAGGTTGCCCCCTCAGTCTGCAAGATCCGGGCGGTCGCAGAGGGTGGGCTTGCTGGTAGTTGGGAGCTCCAACGTCAGGCGCGTAATGGGGCCCCTTAGGAATATGGCAGCAAGAGAGGGGAAGAAAACCAATGTGCACTCCATGTGCATACTGGGGGGAGTCATTCCAGATGTGGAAAGGGTCCTTCCGGATGCCATGAAGGGTACAGGGTGTACCCATCTGCAGGTGGTCGCTCATGTCGGCACCAATGATGTGTGTCGCTATGGATCGGAGGAAATCCTCTCTGGCTTCCGGCAGCTATCTGATTTGGTGAAGACTGCCACTCTCACTAGTGGGATGAAAGCAGAGCTCACCATCTGCAGCATCGTCGACAGGACTGACTGCGGACCTTTGGTACAGAGCTGAGTGGAGGGTCTGAATCAGAGGCTGAGACGGTTCTGCGACTGTGTGCGCTGCAGATTCCTCGACTTGCGCCATAGGGTGGTGGGGTTTCGGGTTTCGCTGGATAGGTCAGGAGTCCACTACACGCAGCAAGCGGCTACACAGGTAGCAGGGGTTGTGTGGCGTGGACTGGGCGGTTTTTTAGGTTAGATGGCCTCAGGCAAGTACAGAAAGGGCAACAGCCTCAAAGGTGTGGGGCAAAGTCAGGACATGCGGGGGCTAAGCAGCAATCGGTATTGTAATTGTAAACTGTCGAAGCTGCATTGGTAAAGTACCGGAACTTCAAGCGCTGATAGAAAGCACCGAAGCTGAAATCGTTATAGGTACAGAAAGCTGGCTGAAGCCAGAGATAAATTCTGCCAAAATTTTTACAAAGGCACAGACGGTGTTTAGAAAGGATGGATTGCATGCAACCGGTGGTGGCGCGTTTGTCGCTGTAAGTAATAGTTTATCCTGTTGTGAAGTAGAAGTGGATAGTTCCTGTGAATTATTATGGGTGGAGGTTACGCTCAACAACCGAGCTAGGTTAATAGTTGGCTCCTTTTACCGACCTCCCGACTCAGCAGCATTAGTGGCAAAACAACTGAGAGGAAATTTGGAATACATTTCACATAAATTTTCTCAGCATGTTATAGTCTTAGGTGGAGATTTCAATTTACCAGATATAGACTGGAACACTCAGATGTTTAGGACGGGTGGTAGGGACAGAGCATCGAGTGACATTATACTGAGTGCACTATCCGAAAATTACCTCGAGCAATTAAGCAGAGAACCGACTCGTGGAGATAACATCTTGGACCTACTGATAACAAACAGACCCGAACTTTTCGACTCTGTATGTGCAGAACAGGGAATCAGTGATCATAAGGCCGTTGCAACATCCCTGAATATGGAAGTTAAAAGTAATATAAAAAAAGGGAGGAAGGTTTATCTGTTTAGCAAGAGTAATAGAAGGCAGATTTCAGACTACCTAACAGATCAAAACGAAAATTTCTGTTCCGACACTGACAATGTTGATTGTTTATGGAAAAAGTTCAAGGCAATCGTAAAATGCGTTTTAGACAGGTACGTGCCGAGTAAAACTGTGAGGGACGGGAAAAACCCACCGTGGTTCAACAACAAAGTTAGGAAACTACTGCGAAAGCAAAGAGAGCTTCACTCCAAGTTTAAACGCAGTCAAAACCTCTCAGACAAACAGGAGGTAAACGATGTCAAAGTTAGCGTAAGGAGGGCTATGCGTGAAGCGTTCAGTGAATACGAAAGTAAAATTCTATGTAGCGACTTGACAGAAAATCCTAGGAAGTTCTCGTCTTACGTTAAATCAGTAAGTGGCTCGAAACAGCATATCCAGACACTCCAGGATGATGATGGCATTGAAACAGAGGATGACACGCGTAAAGCTGAAATACTAAACACCTTTTTCCAAAGCTGTTTCACAGAGGAAGACCGCACTGCAGTTCCTTCTCTAAATCCTCGCACAAACGAAAAAATGGCTGACATCGAATTAAGTGTCCAAGGAATAGAAAAGCAACTGGAATCACTCAACAGAGGAAAGTCCACTGGACCTGCCGGGATACCAATTCGATTCTGCACAGAGTACGCGAAAGAACGTGCCCCCCTTCTAACAGCCGTGTACCGCAAGTCTCTAGAGGAACGGAGGGTTCCAAATGATTGGAAAAGAGCACAGGTAGTCCCAGTCTTCAAGAAGGGTCGTCGAGCAGATGCGTAAAACTATAGACCTATATCTCTGACGTCGATCTGTTGTAGAATTTTACAACACGTTTTTTGCTCGCGTATCTTGTCGTTTTTGGAAACCAAGAATCTATTCTGTAGGAATCAACATGGATTCCGGAAACAGCGATCGTGAGAGACCCAACTCGCTTTATTTGTTCATGAGACCCAGAAAATATTAGATACAGGTTCCCAGGTAGATGCTATTTTCCTTGACTTCCGGAAGGCGTTCGATACAGTTCCGCACTGTCGCCTGATAAACAAAGTAAGAGCCTACGGAATATCAGACCAGCCGTGTGGCTGGATTGAAGAGTTTTTAGGGAACAGAACACAGCATGTTGTTATCAATGGAGAGACGTCTAAAGACGTTAAAGTAACTTCTGGCGTGCCACAGGGGAGTGTTATGGGACCATTGCTTTTCACAATATATATAAATGACCTAGTAGATAGTGTCGGAATTTCCATGCGGCTTTTCGCGGATGATGCTGTGGTATACAGAGAAGTTGCAGCATTAGAAAATTGTAGCGAAATGCAGGAAGATCTGCAGCGGATAGGCACTTGGTGCAGGGAGTGGCAACTGACCCTTAACATAGACAAATGTAATGTATTGCGAATACATAGAAAGAAGGATACTTTATTGTATGATTATATGATAGCGGAACAAACACTGGTAGCAGTTACTTCTGTAAAATATCTGGGAGTATGCGTGCGGAACGATTTGAAGTGGAATGATCATATAAAATTAATTGTTGGTAAGGCAGATGCCAGGTCAAGAGTCATTGGGAGAGTCCTTAGAAAATGTAGTCCATCAACAAAGGAGGTAGCTTACAAAACACTCGTTCGACCTATACTTGAGTATTGCTCATCAGTGTGGGATCCGTACCAGATTGGGTTGACGGAGGAGATAGAGAAGATACAAAGAAGAGCGGCGCGTTTCGTCACAGGGTTATTTGGTAACCGTGATAGCGTTACGGAGGTGTTTAGCAAACTCAAGTGGCAGACTCTGCGAGAGAGGCGCTCTGCATCGCGGTGTAGCTTGCTCGCCAGGTTTCGAGAGGGTGCGTTTCTGGATGAGGTATCGAATATATTGCATCCCCCTACTTATACCTCCCGAGGAGATCACGAATGTAAAATTAGAGAGATTCGAGCGCGCACGGAGGCTTTCAGACAGCCGTTCTTCCCGCGAACCATACGCGACTGGAACAGGAAAGGGAGGTAATGACAGTGGCACGTAAAGTGCCCTCCGCCACTCACCGTTGGGTGGCTTGCGGAGTGTAAATGTAGATGTAGATGTGGATAATCAGGACATGGTTTGTATGAAAGAAAATTTTTGGAAAATCAAATGGATAAGTCAGAAAGTAACATCAGTTTCCACATGTATGTAGTATCATCAAAGTGGTTTGTATGAAAAATCACATGAGAACAGCTCAACTAATTTGGATTTTGTGTGTGTGTGTGTGTGTGTGTGTGTGTGTGTGTGTGTGTGTGTGTGTGTGTGTGTGAATTAAGGATGATCTCCATAGCTATTTATACACTTCTCCCATCACTCTGGCAGGCTATGAATGCCACACCAAGAAAACAGTGCTTATTTTGAAGTGAAGCAGTCAGTGAGCCATTTATGTACATTTTCATATGAATTGAAGCATTGTTCCGTGAGATAGTGTCCCAGTGATGCAAATACACTACTGTCCATTAAAATTGTTACACCATGAAGATGACGTGCTACAGGCGCGAAACTTACCCAACAGGAAGAAGATGCTGTGATATGCAAATGATTAGCTTTTCAGAGCATTCACACAAGGTTGGCGATGGTGGCGACACGTACAACGTGCTGACATGAGGAAAGTTTCCAACCGATTTCTCATACACAAACAGCAGTTGACCGGCATTGCCTGGTGAAAAGTTGTTTTGATGCCTTGTGTAAGGAGGAGAAACGCGTACCATCACATTTCCGACTTTGATAAATGTCGGATTGTGGCCTATCGTGATTGCGGTATATCGTATTGTGACATTACTGCTCACGTTGGTCGAGATCCAAAGACTGTTAGCAGAATATGGAATTGGTGGGTTCAGGGGGGTAATACGGAATGCCATGCTGGATCCCAATGGCCTCTTATTACTAGCAGTCGAGATGACAGGCATCTTATCCACATGGCTGTAATGGATCGTGCAGCCACATCTTGATCCCTGGGTCAAAAGATGAGGACGTTTGCAAGACGACAACCATCTGCACGAACAGTTCGATGACGTTTGCAGCATCATGAACTATAAGCTTGGAGCCCATTGCTGCAGTTACCCCTGACGCTGCATCACAGACAGGAGCGCCTACGATGGTGTACTCAGTGACAAACCTGGGTGCACGAATGGCAAAACGTCATTTTTTCAGATGAATCCAGGTTCTGTTTACAGCATCATCATGGTCTCATCCATGTTTGGCGACATCGTGGTTGGAAGTGTGTATTTGTCATTGGCACACTGGTGTATCACCTGGCATGGCCATTGTTTACACGTCTCCGTCACCTCTTGTTCGCATTGACGGCACTTTTAACAGTGGACGTTACGTTTCAGATGTTTTATGACCCGTGGCTCTACCCTTCATTCGATCCCTGCGAAACCCTACATTTCAGCAGGATAATGCACGACCGCATGTTGCAGGTTCTGTACGGGCCTTTCTGGATGCAGAAACTGTTCGACTGCTGCCCTGGCCAGCACATTCTCCAGATCTCTCACCAATTGAAAACGTCTGGTCAATGGTGGCCGAGCAACTGGCTCGTCACAATACGCCAGTCATTACTCTTGATGAACTGTGGTATCGTATTGAAGCTCGATGGGCAGCTGTACCTGTAGACGCCATCCAAGCTCTGTTTGACTCAATGCCCAGGTGTATCAAGGCCGTTATTACGGCCAGAGGCGATTGTTCTGGGTACTGATTTCTCAGGATCTATGCACCCAAACTACGTGAAAATGTAATCACGTCACTTCTAGTATAATATGTTTGTCCAATGAATGCCCGTTTATCATCTGCATTTCTTCTTGGTGTAGCAAATTTGATGGCCAGCAGTGTAGCTGATAATCGGAAGGAGCCAAGGCTGGAGAATAAGCCACATGCCCTAGCATTTCCCAACTGAATGCCTCAGTTGTTTCCCTGACCTGTTTTACTGTGGGTGATGGGTGTTATCGTGGTGTAATATGACTCTGTGTTGACTTTTTCCATATTCTGGTCATTTTTCACATAATGCTTGATTTAAATCAATCATTTGCTGTTGGTAGTGATCAGTGTTAATGGTGTCACCAGGATTTAGCAGCTCATAATAGATGATACCTTTCCGATCCCACCAAACACAGAGCATTGTCTTCTTTCCAAAGTGATTTGGTCTTACAGTGGATGTCGATGATTTGCCTGGATTCACCCATAATTTACAATGCCTAAGATCCTCAAAATTTTTCATCACCTTACACTATTCGATGGAGAAACAACTTTCTTTTGTAACTGGTGAGCAATTTAACAATTGCAAATTTCAGGGAAAGCCTACAGCAGTTTGACTGGGATGAGGTGTACCGTGAACCTGATACCAATTTAAAATATAATTTATTTCATGACATTTTTGTAAACGCATTTGAATACTGCTTCCCCAAGAAAATAGTTAAATATACTCGTAAGAAACCTTGTAACAAACCATGGCTTACTAAGGGTATAAAAATATCTTGTAACCGGAAAAGGGAAATGTATCTGACAGCAAGAAAGAGTTGTGACCCAGAAACTATCAAAAATTATAAAAACTACTGTGTTATATTAAGAAAAGTTATTAAAAAATCCAGGAGTATGTGTATCATGTCTGAAATCAGCAACTCTGATAATAAAATTAAAACAATTTGGAATATTATTAAAAGAGAAACAGGTCAACCAAGAGCACAGGAAGACAGTATTACCATCAAATTGAATGAAAACTTTACGAACAAAAAGTCAGAAGTTGAAAATATTTTTAATAATCATTTTCTAAATGTTGTGGATATAGTAGGATCCAGGTGTTCATTAGAAGATGCTAGGCTGTTAATGGAAGAGGCCATACCTATGCAATTTGATACAATTGAAATCTCACTCACTTCTCCCTCTGAAATTAGGAAAATAATAAACTTGCTTAAAAGCAAAAACTCACATGGAATTGATGGCATTTCCAGCAAAATACTAAAAGCTTGTTCTCAACAGATAAGTAAGATTCTCAGCCACCTGTGTAATAGCTCTCTGGAACAGGGCATTTTCCCTGATAGACTGAAATATGCTATTGTTATACCTTTGCATAAAAAGGGGGATAGATCTGATGTCAACAATTACCGTCCAATCTCCCTTCTAACAACTTTATCCAAAATTTTTGAGAAAGTAATGTATTCAAGAGTAGCTTCACATATCTGTAAAAATGAAGTACTAACAAAATGTCAGTTTGGTTTCCAGAAAGGTTTTTCAACAGAAAATGCCATATATGCTTTCACCAGTCAAATTGTGAATGATCTGAATAACCGAACACCACCCATTGGGATTTTTTGTGATCTCTCAAAGGCTTTTGATTGTGCAAATCATGAAATTCTGCTAGACAAGCTCAAGTATTGTGGCATGAGTGCGACAGTGCACAAATGGTTTAATTCGTACCTAACTGGAAGAGTGCAGAAAGTTGAAATAAGTAGTTCTCGTAACATGCAAAGATCAGCACATTCCTCAAACTGGGGAACTATCAAGAATGGGGTTCCACAAGGGTCAGTCTTGGGTCCTTTGTTGTTCTTATTATATATTAATGACTTGCCATTCTATATTCATGAAGAGGCAAAGTTAGTTCTCTTCGCTGATGATGCAAGTATAGTAATCACACCTGAGAAACAAGAATTAACTGATGAAATTGTCAATACTGTCTTTCAGAAAATTACTAAGTGGTTCCTTGTAAACGGACTCTCACTGAATTTTGATAAGACACAGTACATACAGTTCCGTACAGTGAATGGTATGACGCCATTAATAAATATAGACCTTAATCAGAAGCATATAGCTAAGGTAGAATATTCCAAATTTTTAGGTATGTCCATTGATGAGAGATTAAATTGGAAGAAACACATTGATGATCTGCTGAAACGTTTGAGTTTAGCTACTTATGCAATAAGGGTCATTGCAAATTTTGGTGATAAACATCTTAGTAAATTAGCTTACTACGCCTATTTTCACTCATTGCTTTCATATGGCATCATATTTTGGGGTAATTCATCACTGAGGAATAAAGTATTTATTGCACAAAAGCGTGTAATCAGAATAATAGCTGGAGTCCACCCATGATCATCCTGCAGACATTTATTTAAGGATCTAGGGATATTCACAGTAGCTTCTCAGTATATATACTCTCTTATGAAATTTGTTATTAACAACCAAACCCAATTCAAAAGTAATAGCAGTGTGCATAACTACAATACTAGGAGAAACGACGATCTTCACTATTCAAGATTAAATCTAACTTTGGCACAGAAAGGGGTGAATTATACTGGCACTAAAGTCTTTGGTCACTTACCAAATAGTATCAAAAGTCTGACAGATAACCAACAAGTATTTAAGAAGAAATTAAAAGAATTTCTGAATGACAACTCCTTCTACTCCATAGAGGAATTTTTAGATACAAATTAAGAAAAAAAAGAAAAAAACAAAAAAATTATTAAAAAAATAAAAAAAATAAAAAAAATAAAAAACAAAGAAAAACAAAAAAAATACAAAAAAAATAAAGTTGTTATATTAACTTAAGTATGTTGTTAAATTAACCTAATTATGTCATGTATTGGAAAATTCGACTCGTTCCACATCATTACGAAATATCGTATTCATGATCCATGGAACTAGTATTAATCTAATCTAATCTAATCTAATCATTTAACAAGTGGTCTTTTGATTTGTTTACTATCTTTCATTCAGTTCATGTGGAACCCATTTTCCACTTTCTGCACCCTTCTCATAGTTTTCAACCAAAGAGAAACAGCTTTCTCCATCACATTCATTTGTTTCATGAGTTTCTGTTGAGTTTGGGTATCATCTTCATCCAGTAAGACCTGCAATTTGTTGTCTTTGAACTTTTTAGGTGATTTCCCGAGCTCCTCAGTTCTTACATCAAAATCACCACTTTGGAATTTTTTGAACCACTTTAAACACTGTGTTTACCCAAGAGTATGTTTGCCAAAAGCTTTGACAAGCATTCAGTGCGATTCTGCAGCAGTTTCTTCAAATGATAACAGAAAACCAATGCTGTCCACAAATTGTAATTCGTAGGCGTAAAACTTGACATGTTTATGGGCTTTGGTACAAATACTGATGTGTGGAACTTACTTTCAGCATCAGTCATTACAGGAAGCAGATGGCACTGCAGATGTGGTCTCATGGGCCCTACACTGACAGCTAGCACCATCTGTAGGGAAATTCTGGATTCATACTTCTACACCTAGTATTTTTGTAACGTGTTACATATATGATATAAATTATATGCAATGTATAAAGAGGAAACAATCACCAAAAAATCTTTAGAAGATTTTGTTGGATTTTCTTCAAATTTTTACACAATATTCTACTGAACAATCAGACAGAAATGGATACAGAGAGGGGGGAGGAGGGTATGCACAGGGAGATGGGGAGAGGAGGAGATTATGGAGCTACTCAACATTCAGATGCAAATGGACATAGAGAGGGGTGAGGAGGAGATGGGCAGAGAGAAGGGGGACAAAGAATTTAGGATGTATGTGCAACTTTCATACATATTTAGCAGCTGTGTAGCATTGCCAGGTTTGCTGGAAATACTGTAACTGTAAACAGATGACAATGTCATAATGCTAAGACCCTTGGAATGCTGCCTGCACAATTCATTGTATCTCAGATTGCATGTTACATGTTGCCTTTTTTTGCATTTTGTAGGTATCTCTGCTACAGGATGAGTTTCTCCAAAATATGATTCCATACTGTAATATGGAGTGCAAGTAGGGATAATATGTTTGTATAAGGACTAATCTGGTGACTAGTTTGCTGAGTACCCTTAGAATATAACACAAAGCTGATAGCTTAATTGAGATACAATTGATGTGGGTGTTCCATTTAACATTTTCCTTAACAACATATCAAGAAACTTAAGAGAGCTCACATTGAATAGCTCTTGGTTGTTTAGAAGCATTTTGGGGGGTTTCTTATTTTTGAGATGAGAGTCTGAAACTAATATGAGTTGTTTTTTATTAATTTATGATTAGATTGTTCTCATTGAACCATTCACTCAGTCATGACACAATGGGTTTAATCTTCTGATTATCATCAGCTTTGTCTGTATATGCTACCAGAATACTTGTGTCATCACAAATAGTGTAATATGCCCTTAAGTAAGCCTCATATTTACATGAGTAGACAATTCATTAACATTTCTAGGCAAGATACTGGCTAACATGTGATGAATCATTGTTTAATATCATGCTGTTTCACACCTATTTAGATAATGTTTTGATTTTATTCTAGTATTTTTCTGGTAAAAGTCATAGTTTAAATTTTGTTTAATTGTTTTAGTGAACAATGCTACTCTTAATAAAAGTATATTTGTAATAGTAGAAACAAATTATGTTCTTTTTGGTATTTTTTTTCTCAGAGGCTCATATTAGTGTATCTTCATTTCTTATTTCATCAGTCCATTTTATTGAAAAATTCCTGTAACATAATATTTTGTAGCTTTTAATCATTTCATTTCTATCTTCCTCATTGCTGATGTTTCACACCTACAACTGTGAAATAAACATAGATTTTCAAAATTTATTTCTGGTCTAGAGCTGTGTTACGTTTACCAGAACATAATTTGAATGTAACGCTGGAGTTGTATCATATTATCATAAAAAGGGATGGGGAGTCGTGGCTGTTTACAATAACAGTTGTGCAAGGACCATGGCTCTAGTTCTTTACGAGTAGGGAATCCTGTGTCAAATACCTTTGACTACTTGTAATGAACTACTTCTGGTAATTTGCTAATATTCTATAATACTGAATCAATCTTGTATTATTAGTAATGGGTTGGATTGATAGTTTTTAAGCAATACACACTACAAAACCACATTTATTTTTCAACTCCTCCTAATTTACTGAAAGACAATTTTACCTTTGTAATGATCAGCTTGTTAACAGTCACGAGTTGTTATATTTAAATCAGATCATTAAGTTACACTCAGCAACAAACACATTTCACTGGTAGCAGATTAGAACTCAGTTACACGGATAGCATGTATACAGATATAGTACATCTTCTTCACATAAGTTCATAATTACATAATGTTTACGTAACATCTGACACTCAAAGGCTTATTATATGTTGCCACAATTTTTTTACACAGTACTGCATAATTTAACTGTCAGACATTACATAACTTGAAAATTAATCACACATTTCAATTGGTAGTGACAGAGAGATGTTACCACCTTGATTACTTAGTGCAGACTGCTAAAGCATTGTCCTACACAACTATTTAAAGATGCATGTATGAATAATAATTAAAATTAGTTATTATGTTTTCATTTATAAGAGGAAAGAGAGCAAAATTAGTCAAGATGAAGTTACAATTAACCAATGAGAATCAGCCTTTCCTTCTCATCATGTACGGTAAGTTCCACATGACCCGCAGTTTTGGGTGACATTCCCAAAATCTACCCCTTTTCCTAGACCTCTCCAGTATTTTTCCTTCACCCTTCTTCCTTCCCATCCAACTCTTCTGTCTGAAGAAGGAGCCACTGCCTCCAAAGGCTTGCCAATTACAGCAGTCTTTTATGTGTGTGTTCTGCCACCATTTGGTGAGTAGATTTCTTATCTACCTGATTAAATAATTTTGTCAAGGAGCAACTCTGTTTAATTATGGGTTGCATAATTGGAGAATTGAGAAAATTATAGAAACTACCTTGAGAAACACTTCCTGCTTCTTCAGCGATTCCTCTCATCCACTAAAATTGCCAAAAACAAAATGTTTTAGATCAAATAATTTGCAAACTAATAAGTTTCTCTAGGGAAAACCATTTCTGAAATCATAAAAATCAGGAACACAAAACTATTGTACTGGATGTTTTAAATAATCATTACTTTACATTTGAATGTTCTGGAACATGAGAAATTTGATTACAAATAATTTTTGAAAGAGGACATTTTAGGAAAAGTACACGAAGAGGGAAATGGGAGCTTTTAACTGAAGTGTATTACTGTAGTTAGAACCACCTATCAGCTCAGTACAGATTTCATCTCCACATGTTCATAAAAAAATCCAAGGACAAGTGGATGATTCCACCTAGCTCTCTTACATGCTGTGCTATAGTAGTGGATTTAGGATCACATGAGAAACAACTGTAGGATATTTTAGTTTTATCAAGCATTTAGAAAGAGTAATATGGTGTGTGTGTGTGTGTGTGTGTGTGTGTGTGTGTGTGTGTGTGTGTGTGTGTGTGTGTGTTTTTGAACATGTGATATCACTGATGATGTGAGTGATAGGACACAGTGATACAGATACTGGACTCATATTGTGGAGGAACATTATTCAAATGCCATACAGTACACTATAGTCTTAAGTTTTCTGGTGTTTCTTTAAATCACTTTGGGTAAGATTCATTTACTAAGGTACCTGCTGCTCATTTCCCCATTCCTTCCAAATCTGAGCATTGCTTATCTCTTGATACCTTCCTTCTTCCAAGATGCTCTCAGCTTTCTGATGCACATTAACATTTTACACTTGTGCTTCTTTAAACCCTGATTTTATTAACAAAGATTTGAAGCCACAGCCTAATGCACATGAACTCTTGTAGAATAACAGTTACCATTTTAAAAAATCTTGATGATACATTCTTCTTCCACAAAGACAAACATGTTTTTCTCTAATGTTTGCACCTTTAATTTCAATTTTCTCCACGAGAAAAAGCTAAATTCACATCAGTTTTCTGCTGCTGAAAATATTATAGTGCATACTTCAAGGCTTTAAGTGCACTGCCTGCTACAATTTCATATTGATAGAGAATTGTCTCACTCTTGCAAAATATATCTACAAACAGTAAAAATGTAGAAATAATGGTAATGAAGCATTGTTTCCTGCCTCATACATCAATTCTCTTTCCAACAAAACCAACACTCTTGTCACTGATGATTATCATGTGTCATACATGATATGCTAAGACTCAGTTAACCAGTCTGTGTTTCTGTACTAAAAGATTCATCACTGACAATGAAAATATGTGTGTGCTGAATATATAACCAGGTGTGTGACTGAACTAAGGTCTTGAAAGGCCCCGTTTAGCTTGTTGTCTTGAACAAAGAGCATTCCATGGACATATAAGGAATTTTGAATATGGCCTCCAAAGTGTAGTATAAATGTGACTGTACATGTCATAGAGAAAAAACACAAGAGTTACTGGAAAATTTCATCAATGTTGGGTAATTCTGCTGCACCAGTTTTGGTTGCAGAGAGCCAGTCTTTTTAATTTTGCTTTGAAAAATCCCAAGACAGTAGACAGCAAGGAGCATGTGAATTTAGGTTGCAGTCCCACAAAAGTCCCTGACCATCTCGAGTCACTTCACGAGCCACTGGCCAAATGTACAGCAAATATTGGTACTGCTTAGGAAAATGGCAGATATAGATGAACCTTCTCATTGTGTTCTCTGTATGTATGCCTATAAACCTCATCTAACATGTTGAAGAGGCTGTTCCAGCAGCCATTGATAGAACTGAATACAACCAGTTGTAGATTGTGGTGCAAGTTGTAATGAATGAAGTCTGTCATTTGGCTTCTGAGGTCATGCTTGGATCATTCCAGTGACTGGCAGAGAGGGTTGAGAAAAGCAGGTTTGCTCACAGCTCTTCAGCAAAGATCACAATATGCAGCATTGTGCTTAGAACTGATCCAGGATCTCCTGGTTCTGAATCAAGCAGAAGTCTTGAATCTGAAAGTTTGGAGGTGCTATTACAAGCCAGACTGCAACTTCATAGACTTGCACTTGAGATCTATAGGGTCCCTCATAAATGGGTCAGGTACGGCTCCACATTACATGAACAGGTGTTGATTGTGTGGGGGTTACATGTAAGGCCTTTTTAACGTGAAGTGACTCTCCATCTAGTCCAGATAACAATAGCTTTAAGAGACACAAATGAGTATTAGTGATCAACTACTGAAGCATTCGTAACAGAGTGCCAGAATTTCAAGTCCTTCTGAAAAACAGTGAAGCTCACATAATACTTGGTACACAAATCTGCTTAAAGCAAACTTGATAGCAGTGAGATTTTTGGGATGAGCTAAATGTACCATTTATCAAAAGGATAGGCAAATGGGAAATGGTAGTGTGTTCACTGCAATAGACAAGAAACTTAAATGCAATTAAAGCTGCATGTGATGATGTTTGGGCAAGATTCCGTATCAGTGGAGGGAATAAATTTGTAAATAGATCTTTCCATTAACCACCAGACTCACCCCCAGATGTAACTGAAAACTTTTGTCAAAACCTCAACTTTCTAATACATATGTTCCCTGATCATAGCATCATAATTGGAGGAGACATTAATCGCCCAGCAACTGATTTGGATTATTACAATTTGTAGCAAAACAATACTAAATACAATCTCTGAAAATTACTGATAACAGATAGTTTGAAAGTCCTCCCACGGCAGAAATGTATTAGATCTAATGGCAACAGAGAGAGACAGGACCTCATTGAGGAGGTTCACATCAAAACTGGTATCAGTATCTAGCAACAATGATTATCAATGTACAAAAGGCAACTAAAATAAATGGAAAGATTTGCATAAAATAGACAATGAGACCGCAGGAGGAACTTGAAAAATTTAATACTGGATAGGAGTGAATAGAAGAACTGTGGTTTAGATTAGAAGAATAGGACTGTCATAACTGGACATGCTGCAAAATTGATTGTTTCATCAACTTCACAACAATTCCATTTTTCTGCATGCATGCTGGTGCTCCACCTCACTTTCACTTTTGAGGTGTGGCATTATCTTAACAGCACCATCGTACAACATTCGACTGGAAGAAATGGACAACATCTTATTCATTGCTTTTGGCCTTCCATGTCACCAGACCTCAAACCTTATGCTTCTTTTCAGTGGGAGTACGTAAAAGAGTCCTTATCCCACCTATGACAGCTACTCTTCAAGAACTGATAAATCAAACTGTTGAAGCTGTTCATTCAATAAACAGGGACCTGTTGATTCATGTGAGGAATAAAATGAACATCAATTTTTGTGTTTCTTGACTGACACATGGTGCTCATGTTGCAAACATAAAAATTGAATCTTTCTCTATCCTGAGACATGAACAAAATGTTTCTATTTTTCACAGATTACCTTTAATAAACAATCAAAATCTGTTCTTTCTTTTTGAATCACCCTGTATATAAAGGTCGTCAGTGGCAAAGCCAGTGTCCAGACACTCATGGAAGTTACAGGAACTGAAATTGCTGCTAGAAAAACAAAATGAAGTGTGCTAGACATTGTTTTCAAATATTCCTTTACAAAGGAAAATTTAGGAATACTGGCCTAGTTTAACTCTCACATCACTCCGAGGATGAGTGATACATATCCCAGCATGATGGTTACTCCAAAAAAAAATTCAGAATGTTTTGAAACATCAAATATATTTTCCCTACCTTACATATTTTTATGGTATGTTGGTACTCAAAATGTCATTTTCCCACATAATCTCTGTCCCTTTCAACTGCTTTTTGTCACCAAGCAATTAAGGGCTGTATACCTCCATGTAGCAAGTCAAGAGCAGCACGTTTAAGCCACTGTTTAGAAACCTTCACAAGGGTGTTATCATCTTTAAATATTGTTCCATGAAGGGGTTCCTTCAGTTTACTGAAGAGGTGGTGATGACATGGAGTCAGATCAGAGTTATAAGGTTGGTGTTTCAATATCGTCCGCTCTTGGAACCCACAACTTTAGCTGTCCCAACATTCTGCACACACTCGCTTTTCCTGCTCCCACTTGGACTGCCAATTTGTTCACTGTTATGCATTTTTCAGTCATAATCAGACTGTGAATACATTGTACAGGGTCAAGATTCTCTGCAGCACTCAGTCTGCTGCTGTGTGGGAGGTACTGACTATTGGCATGCCAAATTTCACCAGATAATCTGCACACCCAATGACTAGTTATACTGTGATTGATACCTTCATCCCCATACACCTTCTTCAGTCTCTTGTGATTGTTTGTCACTGTCTCATTCTGACAACACAGGAACTCCATAGTAGCATGTTGCTTCAGATGGACATCAAGTGCAGCAGCCATTGTGATGGAGTGCTAAGACACTGCAACTTGTGGAAATGGGTTGAATTAAATATGAGCATCAGCAGGAAGAATGGCTCTATGATCTCTGTGAACAACAAAGATGTAGAGCAAATGATGTATTTTTGAAAACAGAAAATATTGTGCATAACTGTTGGACAATCTCTGGTATTAGTGCCAGTGGCATTGGAAAACAGTTAAAATCACTAAAATAGACCCATCAAACAAAAAACTTTGCCTGTAAGATGGAAAAAATCACGGTCCACATCTTCTACAAGAAGGGTAGCAGGAGTGATCACAAAGTTATTGTCCAAATCCCTTGACATCCACATGTTGTACACTCTATTCTGAGCTCAAACACAACACAACAGAGTAATCTCCTCCATGTCAGCCACCATGGATACCACAAAATTCTTTACTTCCAAAAAGCATTTGACTCACTACCACACTAACACTTATTAACAATGATGTAATCATGTGGGTTATAAAACAAAATTTGTGACTGGCTTTAGGGTCTCTTGGCAGTGAAGGCACAGCATGTTACCTCTGTCAAAGGATAACTGACACATATCAAATTAACTTATGTAGAGTAAACTTCTGGCTAGTTTTAGGAAGGCATGTTGGAGTGTTTATAATGAAACAAAACAAATGAAACTGAAAGCACCACCATTCTGGTCACAGATTCGTCAATTGGAACGAAGCAACAGCTGTGGCATCTTCTGGCACATGGCATCATAAGGATGCAGTAGGAGGGACATCAGGTCAGCACACCAGTTTCCCAGCCATTGTTGGTTTAGCAGACTTAGTGCCATTACTTCTAAATCAAGTAGCTCCTCAGTTGGCACTATGAGGCTGAGTGTGCCCCTACTAAGGAAAAATCCCTGCGAGTACTGGGAATCAAACCTGGATCTTCGACATGGCAATCTGCAACACTTATCAATCATCTACAGCGATGAACCCTGTAATGAACCCTGAATGAGAAAAAAAGAAAGAAAGAAAGATAGAAAAAAGAAAAAAAAACTGCACAAATATTCAGTCAAAAATTGATAAGACTGACAACTTTCTGTAAAAGACCACAAAAGTAAAACTGAAGTTTTAACAAAATGCAAAGATGTAGTACCCCATAACTATGATATCAATAAATCACAATTAGAATCAGTCAACTCAAAGGAATATCTGAGTGCAATAGAGATGTGAAATGGAATGGTCACTTAGACTCAGTCATAAGTAAGGCAGAATAATGAGAAAATACCAGGAGATTGCTTACAAGACACTTGTGTGGCCTATCCTAGAATATTGGTGAAGAGTGTGGGACCCACACAAAATAAGACTGGCAGGGGATACTGAACATATATGAAGAAGAGCAGCATGAATGGCTACTGGTTTGCTTGATCCATGGGAGAGCATTACTGAGATGCTAAAAAACTTGAATTGGTTGACATTTAGAGATAGATGCCTTCTGTCTCACAAAAGCCTACTTACAAAGTTTCAAAAAACAGTATTAACTGAGGAATGTAGGAAAATGCAACTCCCTACTATTAGTCCCTTATGAACTGTGTAGACAAAATTAGATTAAGTACAATGAGCACAGGGACATTCAAGCATTCTTCACATGCTCCATACATGAATGAAAGTGAAAGAGACCTTAATATATGACGTAATGTGAAGTACCTTCTGCCATGCAGTTCACAGTGGCGTGTAATCTTAGATGTGTACACCAAGTACCTCTCTGTACTTTTCACTACCTCCAAAGCAACTATTCCCTTTCCAACAACACATTTACTGTATTTATGGTTAACTGTTCTGTTCCAGGAAATGTCTTGCAGAAATGTATGGTGAAATAAAATTATCCTCTTCTGTATGTATGATGTAGGTACAGTGATTTTCCCTTTTGGTCTGGTTAAATTTGAAGTGTTGTTGTTTCCCTTCTCTTGAACTAACCACATAAGTGACTATTATTGTTAATCTAAATTCAAACAGAGAAGCTGATTACCTTGTGTGTTATCAGATTTAATTACTTTGCATCCCAGAGGACATTTTTTTCTTGAATACTTTCATTTTATGCATTGTTAGGACAGAGTGTTTTATATTATCACTACAACAAATTCTTATATGTTCTAAATTTACAAACACTCCCAGTGTGGTAGGCGCTTCCCAGGACATTCTTCAGAAATTTCATACCAAATGATCATTATACTAATACCAAGTTGTCAATTCAGATGCAGATAGCCAACACAAGTTCTTTTTTTACTGAAAAATTTGCAACAAGAACAGAAGTTACTATTAGAGAAGAGGCCAGCACTGTGACAAAGCCATAAATGTCCAGTCACCTCCCACAAGTAGGCACCACAGTCAAAGGTTCGTAGTCAGTTCCACTGACATTCCCCACTTTTGACAAAAAAGTAGAAGCTCGGGTGAACCATGCAGTGTACCTTAAGCAGCATTTCATCATCCATGACATTGCAGGTGATACCCATGAATTGACCTTTTTATTAACTTAGTCCAGTATTGAGGTTTACAGACTGCTCCAACAGTTGAACATTAGGTCACACCCCACGACTTGAGTTATGAGGAACTTAAGATTAAATTGATTGATTACTTTGACTTCCAGGTCCATGTGGCTGCTGCTTTCCCCGAGTTCTTTAGTTGTCATGAAAAGAACAGTCAAAACTATCACAAGTGGATAAGGTAGTTACGAGTTCTTTCTAGGGACTGTGTACTGCAATATGTAAATTCCAAGTGTAAATAATCATACATGAACTCCTTGGTGTACAACATGGTTTTTGTTCATTCATGAAATGAGGGACTTATGAATGACTTACTGGAGATGAAAGTCTCATTATTAGCAGCATGTCTCCCACTCTTTGAGCATTCAAACAAACAATGAGGTCATCTGCAGCTTTACAGGACTCCTCAAGTTTTCTCCACTCACCAGCCTCACAGGAACCAGGCTAACTCCCACTATTTTGTGAGCACAGTTCCTCAGAATTCACTCACACACATACACAAGGCTTCAGACACATGTTCCTCTAGGAAATTACATTCATGTGCTAATTGTTTCATTAGTCATCAAAGACAGGAATCCTACTTCAAGAAAGTGAGGTGTACAGTGTTGAAAGTGGGGCAACAAGGCTGAGATGTGCAACTCTGCTAACAACGGGGCACAGACTCAGACAGTGAGACTGATATTATGGAGGTGGGTCTGGCCGTGCTCCAAGTTCATGCAGAATTGACCCCTTTGACCTGTATGTTGACACTAGGCATGCTCATAAATGATGCACTAGTCAAGTTCCAGATACAGGTTCCTCAGTAATGATCATCAAAATGCCTGTGCCTGCAACTTGGATCACCAATTCTTTACCCATTTCCAAAACAACTGAAGTGCTACAACAATAATGACATTGAGGTTGTATGCCAATTTAGTCCTGCTGTCTAGGTCAACTATAATGGCCAAATTATTGGTTGTCCAGCTGACAAGAGCCACCAGCATTTTGGGGCTGAGCCATTTTGGCAAACTGACAAACTGAGCCTTGAGGTGAATGACTCTGCAAATCAGATGAAGACTTCCTTGCCTAGCATGCATCTCCAGGAACTCCTTACCAAATATGCCTCCATTTTTAGTGGTCAGGTGGTTTGTATTCACAAATTTCCATGAGGCATACTGTAGTGCCTCAAGAATTTTGGGGTAAATTCTAGAGACCCACATATTCCCACTGTCTCGTACAAGCGTTATTTTAGAGATGAGTGTGGTAAAGTAGAACTCTGTCTACTGCACCACAATTATGTGTGTGCAGGACGGACATGTATCAGACGGATGATTGGCGGGGGAAGGCCGTCGCTGAGCCCACCTAAGAAGTTGCACATCCAGCACAAGGAATAAGCGCGCCACATTCCATGATGGTGCGACATCAAACATTATTGTGTGAACATTTGAATGTTGTTGAAAGAAGAGAAGAGACAATTATTTGTTCATTCATTCATTCATTCATTCACTTACTTTTGTAAGGTCCAGACTGTTGTCTTGTTAAATTTGGAGAGATTTGTAGACTATTTTTATGGAAAAATGAATGTGATAGTTTCTGACAGATCAGAAGGTGTTGAACTTACAAGAAATGTTTAGTTGTATGAAACCTGTTATGTGTGATGAAAATACAGTGGTATTGAGTTCAAAGTATTCTCAAATTTACAGAGTTATTTTAAAAGTATAGAAAATTCCTCCAAAACAGCATTTTATCTTCGGAGAAGAAGTTGGGCAGAACATCACAGCCGGATATTCTGAAAATAAGATCGGTGAAGCAACTACAAGTAAGTTCGATAGCCAAGGAGGTGGGACTGAGTCTTTCACACTAGTACCACACTGCCAGCCTTAATCACTGGAAATCACCAGAATACATCATATTGTGACCAGTGGTGATTTCCAAGTTTTTCAATGTGAGGAATGAAGGACAAGTTACTATTAGAGCTACAATGGCTACAGGGTGAATGAGATCTCACATCAGTAGCCATTCTCATCATCTCAGTTGAAAATCTGGGCAGATCCCTACGGATTTGTGGTAACTTTAAGCCAACCTTGAATGCCCAGGCAGTTGTGGATATGTACCCCATCCTGAAGGTGGAAGACATCATGTCCAAACTGGTGGATGGTATAATTTCTGTGAAAATGACCTCTGTGAGACAGAGGTAGCTTATGCAAAATTTTATCAATGTGCTGCAGTTTGGTGGCCTACAGTCTTTTGACTTACACAGGTAGTACATCCAAGATAAAGTTTCTTAATTTCCGTTAAATTGTATTGGTGAGGAAGTTGTTGCACAACTCCTTATATTCCATATATTCTTTAAAATTCTGTGTTGTTCTGTGATGTAATATGTATTTTCCTGATGGACATTTCATTGTTAGAACATAAAAGCTGCAATTGCCAATGAGCCAAATGTAAATTGTTTTCCACCTCCGGAACTGTATCAAATCTGGTTTTATGATTTGTTGCCCTCTTATGGCTTTCTCATTTGTTTTTTTAGTACCTGCTAATGTTTTCCTGATCCATGTCCAAATCTGAGTATGATCCTAGCAAGTAAAGATATGTGGCAAGGTTTCAATTAGTTGACATTTGTGCACTGCAATGAAGATCTTTAGTTTTAGTTTGAGTAGCCTTCTTCTTAAAGGTATGCCCTTTTTTACTAAGTCATATCATAATGCTGTTATTCTGTTATTTAGAATTGGATTATTTATGTTGTGCCAGACATTCTTCCAATTTACACATGTCTGTGTGTGCTCAATTGGGTTTCATGTTGACTTTATTGTGAGCACAACACTTATTCATGAACTGCTGCTCAAAAATCCCTCATACTCTATGCATAAATCTTTAAAAGGGTATTTTATTTTTTCCTATGGCCCACTCAGGTGAAATATTCTAGGAACTTGAAAAGGCCATCTACTTGTTTCTCCTCACATAGTTTGAGCCATATTGGTGAGCCTTGTCTCATGCCCTCCTGTTGTTATGTTTCAGTATGGAGTAAATCTACCTGACTCTCTAATTCTCACTTGCTCCTCCTATGATCTACTGGTAAAGAGCCTCTTTAGCAGATCATCTACAGAAAACACTTTCATACTAAATTTTGCGTCTGTAAACAGAATTGTTTAAATATATTTAAAGTTCATACTTAATCATTTAAGAATGCAAGGAATAAAATAAAATGAAAAAGTATGATTGTTGCACCAGGAACCAAACCCAAGCCAATAAATTTCCAGTCAATGCAGTTGACCACTCATCCACTGTGATATTACATCAATTGTTTCTCAAAAATCCTTCACACTCTACACTTGCACAATATGTTATAAGCACTTTCAAAGTAAAATACTAACCTGGTGCTGTGAGCAACATTGCACTCATAATGCTGGAAGGGATGAAATCACTTCAGAGTATGCACAGTCGAGGGCAGGTAGCTGCATCCCTTCTCCGAGTTGATTGTAGCACTGCTGACCAAAATTTCAGCATTCAACACTGGTTTCTAGTTATCAATGAGAGAGCGTCCATTTTATTTGCATATCAGCACACGTTCAAAGAGGAACTGCGAATTTTAGTGCAATTTCCAGCTCACATTTGAAGAGAATTGGTGTAATTTCAGCACATTAGCATATAATAACCAGCCACCACTGCCATATCCTGATTTTTCTTAAGTGTTACTTCCTTTATCAGGTACAATGTCAGAACTGCCTCCCTTGCCTCTTTACCCTTCCTAGCAGATCCTCAGTTTTCTTTTCCATTCTTGTGTATGTTATTCTTGTCAGAAACTTGGATTCATGAGCTGTTGAGATGATTGTGTGATAGTTCCTACATGTATCTGCTCTTGATGTCTTCAGAATTGTTTTCATGAGATTTTTCCAGAAGTCTGATGGTGTTGTCTTCTGTCTCAGATTTTATATGCCAACTTGAATAGATGTTTGGGAGAGTGGCAACCAAAGACCTTCATGTGAAGGAATGTTGCCTGTTCTGTCTTTCTGACTCTAATACTGGATACCTTACGTCTTTTCTATTGCCTTCCATTTCATTTTGTATTATGTCATCAGACAAGTAGTCTGGTCCCTTCTACCCCCCCCCCCCTCCCAATCAGACAAGTCCTCCTCTCATAGAGCCCTTCAAATGTACACTTTTCACCTATCCATTATCTCCTCTGTGTTTAACTCTTTTAATCTGTCTGCCCTTGCTTTTAATTTCACTGAAAGTTGTTTTGACTTTGCTATTTGTTGCAGTCTTTCTGATGACCATTTGTTTCACATTTTTCCTCCAGCCCCTTGACTTGGCTTCCCTGCATTTTAGATTTATTTAATTCTTAAGTGACTTACATTGCCATTTTTCTTTTGTTCCCTGAACATTTTTGTACCTCCCATCATTCGCCAATTAAACTATTTCCTCTCTTACACAAGGTTCATTAGTAGATATGTTCCTTGTATCTATATTTGTCTGTCCAATTTTTGTGTTTCCCCTTTTCTTAGAGATGTCTGTTCCTCTTCAATGGAGCTGCCTATTATGTTATTCATCATTGCAGTAACTGCAGCCTTAGAGAACTTCAAAGGCATCTCATCATCCCTCAGTACTTCAGTATCCCATTTCATTCCCCCATTGATTCTTTCAGATGATTCTCTAAACTTCAGTATGTTTTTCATCATTACCCAATTGTGTTTTAAAACTATACCTGCTCCTGGGTATGCCTTACAGTCCAATATATGATTTAGGAATTTCTGTCTGAACACGATGTATTACACTTGGAATCTTCCAGGGTCTCCAGGTCCTTTCCAAGTATATATCATCTTGTGATGTGGACCAGTGTATTCACTATTACTAGTTGAAATTTGTTTCAGAACTCAATTAGTCTTTCTTGTCACTTATTCCTACTATCAAGCCCATATTTTCCTGCAACTCTACCATTTCTTCCTTCCCCTACTAGTGCATCCCAATCCCCAATGAATATTAGATTTTCGTCTTCTTTTAAATACTGACTTACTCATTCAGTATCCTCATGTACTTTCTCTAACTACTCATGTTCTCTTGGTGATAATGGCATGTACATCTGAACTATTGTTCTTGGCATTGGTTTACTGTCAATCCTATGGAGAACAACCTAGTAGCTGAACTGTTCACAGTAACTCATTCTGTGTCTTATATTCCTAGATTCATAAATTCTGTTCCCTTGTACCCTTTTCTGCTGTGTTGATATTACCTTATATTCTCCTGACCATATATCCTAACTTCATTTCATTTCATTTCACTGAACCCCACAATATCTAGACTGAGCGTTTGTATTTCCCTTTCCAAATTCTGGTATCGAGCTGTGCGTAAGTTGAATGCCAGCTAGAGCAAATGGATCTTGATGGATCAAGGGCATTGTTGCCAAAGTGCTATACTCACATAGCAAATACACCATCGTCTCATCATGTGAATACACCAGCCAACAGTGTCCCTTGAGGCCACCAAAAATACTGCCGCACCTCAACAGCTCTATCAGTCATGTACTTTGTCTGATAGCATTTGTTACTGTCTCCACTTTTGTGGTGGCGTTCGTAGCGATAAGCAATTCGCTGTAGAAACGGCTTACGAAGTCACCGCCACACTTTTAGTAGCGGGCCGACCGGTCCGCTGGAACAGTGAACAGAAAGAGGAAAACCCAAACACTCTGATTAAATAAAAGTCGGTACTTATCTTTATTAACGAAGATACAGAAACACAGTAGTGAACTCGGTGTCTACAGAAATCTGTCTAGTTCGAGTCGGAGCGGCTAGGTCAGCGTCGGCTGACGACAAACAACAACTCTGCTGCGATGAACACACAACTGACTAGCAAGTACACAATTCGGTGGCGAGTATACAACTGAGCGGCGAATACAGAACTGTCCTAGCGCTCGCGACTCCAGCGCTTAAGAAGCCAGAAGCCAGCGGTGGCGCGCGCAGACTTGCGGCGATTTCCTGTCTCGCTGGCGCTGCTTATGCGGACGGCGTCCGGACTTTGATGCTGCCAACCTTTTGGCAGCGGGCTCGGGTGGCATTACTGGCTAGGATATAACACTCCTCCCCCCCAAATCGCCGCACCGTCGTTGAATAATGACGTGGCGAGCGTCGACGGCGGGGGAGGGGTCTGGCCGCAGGCGTAGCAGAAGAGATCGGGGCGGAGACTGTTGTCAGTGGCAGTCCCCGGTCCGCACCCCAGCATTGGCTGCGCGGGGCCTCGGGAAACATCGACTGAAAACCGAGGTCAGGGTGCACGCCTGTGACCACGGGCGCAGCTTCTGGTACTGGACGCGACGGGGCGTCGGGACCCACGAAGAGAGGCAGCGTCTCCTGACGCTGCGTCGACGGCTGCTGAGTGGGCACCGGACAAGGCGCTGCGGTGTCAGACTCCTTGGGGGTGCCCAAGGAAAGCGGCTGCAGGACAGGCTGCACAGCCACCGCTTGGGAAGGCGGCCCGGCTGAGGGGTCGACGTCCATCAGCTCCGAAGGCGGTGGCGACTGAAGAGGGACCGCAGGCGCCGGAGCGACCACCTGGGGCGCTCCCGGATGAAGCTGCGCGGGAGGCATCAACGGGACGGGCTGTCGGCGTGGTAGCGGCGACGGCTGCTGCTGCTGCCCTGGGGGCGGCAGCGAAGTCGGAAGGCGCGGCTGGAACCCGCCGCGGACCAAATCTGTGGACAAAGAACGAGCGGCAGAATCCGGGCGGCCAGCGCGGCGCAACTGGTTCTTATGCCTCCTGTGCACCCCAGTAGCACCTTGAACAGTATAAAAACCGCGACCCTGGACACTTATCACGGTACCACGTTCCCAACGACGGCGACCGTGATAAACTCTGAAAAAAACGGCGTCGTTGCGCTGAAAACGCGTGCGATGCTCAGAAGCGGCGGGTCGATCCGGGGGGTGCAACAACCGTAGTACGGTGCGATGACGACGGCCGTGGAGAAGCTCCGCAGGCGAAGGGCCGTCGCGTGGCGTGGTCCGGTACGACGACAGGAACGTGATGAGGGCCTGCTGACGAGAGTGCGTAGCACGAAGGCGGTCCATATGATCCTTGAATGTACGTACAAAACGTTCCGCTGCACCATTCGATTGAGGGTGGAACGGCGGAGTAAGAACATGGCGAATGCCATTGGCAGAACAAAAACTTTCAAATTCAGCAGAGGTAAATTGTGGACCATTGTCAGACACTAAAACTTCTGGAAGACCCTCAATACAAAAAATTGAAGTCAACGCCTGTATAGTTTGTGCAGACGTTGTAGACTGCATGGGCACAACAAACGGAAAATTACTAAATGCATCTATCACGATGAGCCAACGAGAATTCCAATATGTACCAGCGAAATCAATATGTACTCGCTGCCAGGGACCGGCAGGGCGTGCCCACTCAAAATAGCGTTGAGGCGGAGCAGCTTGGTGTTCGGCACACGTCGAACAATCTGTAGACACCTGCGTAATGTGCTTATTAATGCCGATCCATGTACAATGACGGCGGCCAAGCTGCTTGGTGCGGACCACTCCCCAATGACCTTGATGCAACAAGTCGAGGACCTTGGATTGGAGCACTTGGGGAACCACTACACGAAGCTGGTCATTCTCGGTGCGTAACAGCAAAACTCCGTGCGAAACAGACAACAGATGACGTTGCGGATAATAGCGACGAACCACAGGATCTGATATGTCCTTTGCCTTGGACGGCCAACCACGTTGAACAAAACGTAATAGTAAACTCAGATGAGGATCCGTAGCTGTCTCAAGTGCCACCTGACGATAATCAATCGGAAAATCCCGGAGGGATTGATGCTCATCGGCGTCAATGTGATGGCAAGAGTCGTCAGAGGAATCGAAGACATCATCCGCAGCAATCGGCAATCTAGAAAGCGCGTCAGCGTTTGCATGCTGAGCTGTAGGGCGATACAGTATCTCATACTGGTATTGTGATAACAAAAGAGCCCAACGTTGTAGTCTCTGAGCTGTCCGCTGAGGAACTGGTTTAGACGGATGAAACAGTGACGTCAGGGGCTTGTGATCTGCTACTAAATAGAATGGTCTACCATAGAGGTAGTGATGGAATTTTGTGACACCGAACACAATAGCCAACGCTTCCTTGTCCAATTGGCTATAATTACACTGAGCTTTGTTTAGCAATTTAGATGCGAACGCAATAGGACGTTCGGTGTTACCGACTCGGTGAGACAACACAGCACCGAGGCCGAAAGAAGAGGCATCACAAGCTAACACCAGAGGCTTGTTAGGGTCGTAATGGACCAGACAACGATCATTCAATAAAGCCTCTTTAAGCTGCTGAAAGGCTGATTGGCAATCAGCTGACCACACAAACGGAACATTCTTACGGTGGAGACGATGCAACGGTGCAGCAATCTGTGATGCATTAGGTATAAACCTAATATAATATGTCAATTTGCCAAGAACTGCTTGCAATTCATGCAGATTGCGAGGGGCGGGCAAATCACGAATAGCTGCTAAATGTGACTGGGAGGGATGAATGCCTTGAGCATTAATAACATGTCCCAGATACTCCATCTCCGTAAGGAAAAATGAACATTTATCGATGTTGCAACGTAGGCCTGCCTGAGACAACACTTTAAACAAACACTCCAAATTACGAAAATGTTCAGCAGGCGTCCGACTGGACACAACAATATCGTCTAAATAGTTGCAACACGATGGCACATTAGCCAGAAGTTGTGACAAAAAACGCTGAAAAACAGCTGGAGCTGACGCACAACCAAAAGGCAAACGCAGAAAACGGAACAACCCCAACGACGTGTTTACGAAAATACTGTTGTGATTGCTCGTCGAGGGGCAATTGCAAATGTGCTTCACGGAGATCAATTTTGAAAAAGAACCGAGCTTCCCCTAACTTATCCATCAGCTCGTCCGGTCTAGGCAAAGGAAAAGAATCAATGACAGTCTGAGGATTAACTGTCGACTTAAAATCAGCACACAAACGTAACTTTCCAGACGGTTTCTTTACAATAACTAAGGGAGAAGCCCACTGGCTCGCTGAAACGGGTTGAATAACACCGTTGTTTTGCCAACGACGAAGTTCATCTTCTACAGGTGCCCGGAGGGCGTGAGGCACTGGACGAGCACGACAAAATCGAGGCTGAGCATTATCTTTTAACGTAATATGAGCGGCAAAGTTCGCAGCACAACCTAGTTCGTCCTTAAATATGTCACGGTATCGTTTACACAAATCGGTTATGCTATCTTGAGGAACAACAACAGAATTAATTTGCAACACATTGTCTTGGATTGACAGGCCAAACAAGTCAAAACAGTCTAATCCGAAAATGTTTACACTGTCTGTAGCGCGGAGCACTGTGAATGAAACTGTTTTTGTATTGCCACGGAATGTGGCTGACACGCTACATACACCTAACACAGGAATTTGTTCTCCACTATAAGTAGCCAAAGAATGTTTTGCCGCTGAAAGTTTAGGGCGGCCGATAGCCGCATACGTAGCACTATTTATGAGAGTCACAGACGCACCAGTGTCCAATTGAAAATTGAAGGTCTTATCCTGGATGCGTAGCTTCACAAATAGTTTATTACACTGTCTCTGGATCGGTGCAGTGGAGGCGGAAGATACAAAATCAGCGCGTTTAGCGCGTGTTCGCTGCTTACGACAACTCGTGGGTTGGGCGGGTGGAACAACAACTCCCGCTTCACTTGCAGTCTGTACATTACGTTTTACAGCGTTTGAATTACGCTTGGGTCGCATAGCAGAGGGCTGGGTGGGTGGCTTATTGCGAACAAGTTTATTACCCACACGAACCGTGGAAGAGTCTTTAAACGCGACCTTCTGGGCGGGCTGGCTTTGAAGAACATGAATATCCATGGGCTGGGCAGCACTAGAATTGTTCTTGCGTTTACGCAAACAAACAGTCTGGATGTGTCCTTTCCTTTGACAAAAGTGACAAACCGCGTTTCTTAACGGGCAACGTTCACGAGGATGAGCAGGAACACACTTAGGGCAAGACTTAACTCTATCATTTTGCACACGCGGCTGACGAATGTGTTTAACATGACGCGGCCGGCTAGTGTTTACAGTCTGACTGCCGGTGGGGCCGCGGGGGTGACATAACTTGCTTGGCACAGGCAATTTCAGAAATACATGGCTGATCTAACTCACACTCAGCATAGTCAAAAGTATCTTGGGCTTCAATGATGTTCATCACAGTCTCTAATGACGGGTCAGGCAACTGTAAGATAGCAGCACGAATACGAGAATCTGCAACGTTTTGAGTAATAGCGTCTCGTAACATGACATCACTGTAGGAAGCTCCACACACACAATTAAATCGGCACTGACGGGTGAGGCCCCGTAAATCTGTTAACCACTGTTTATTAGATTGATGTGGCAGTTTCTTTAATCTGAAGAACTTGAATCTGGCTGCTGCCACATGAACTCGCGACTCGAAATACTCAGCAAGCTTGTTAACAACAACGTCATAGCCTAAAGCTTCTGGCTGGGATTCCGGGAACAACTTACAAAGTAGTCGATAGACTTCCACGCCTGCAGTGGAAATTAAATAAAGCTGCCGCTCAGTACCCGTGATTTTGTAGACTGTCATGTGCGCCTGCAACTGCGCGAAATATTCTCGCCATTCTTCTCTTGATGCATCAAAAGCACGGAAAGGTGGTGCTGCCTGTGCTTGTTCCTTTTGTGTTGGAGGATTAGCCGCTTGTTTGGCGATTGCTTCCACCAGACTTTGTATTTGCTGACCATGTAACAACATCAACTGTTGTAATTCGGCAGACATAGTGAACACAAATTAAACCAGCCCCCAAAATTTTATCGCTATAATTAGTATAACCAGAAACAAGTTGAACCAGCCCTGCACACGAGTTCGGAAGTCCTCGTCGCCAGTTTTGTGGCGGCGTTCGTAGCGATAAGCAATTCGCTGTAGAAACGGCTTACGAAGTCGCCGCCAAACTTTTAGTAGCGGGCCGACCGGTCCGCTGGAACAGTGAACAGAAAGAGGAAAACCCAAACACTCTGATTAAATAAAAGTCGGTACTTATCTTTATTAACGAAGATACAGAAACACAGTAGTGAACTCGGTGTCTACAGAAATCTGTCTAGTTCGAGTCGGAGCGGCTAGGTCAGCGTCGGCTGACGACAAACAACAACTCTGCTGCGATGAACACACAACTGACTAGCAAGTACACAATTCGGTGGCGAGTATACAACTGAGCGGCGAATACAGAACTGTCCTAGCGCTCGCGACTCCAGCGCTTAAGAAGCCAGAAGCCAGCGGTGGCGCGCGCAGACTTGCGGCGATTTCCTGTCTCGCTGGCGCTGCTTATGCGGACGGCGTCCGGACTTTGATGCTGCCAACCTTTTGGCAGCGGGCTCGGGTGGCATTACTGGCTAGGATATTACATCCACCATACTACTGACTACTTGTCAATGACTTTGCTTTAGTATTGGTTTTCCTCTTTGCTATCGATTTGAACTGCAGCTTGAATTTCACCTGTTAACAGGGCACTGTTAAAAATTCATTGCACTTCGTTACTGCATAGGTTGCTATTGGCTTGCTCTTGTTGTGTCAGGCCCACCATTCAGTCAGCCCTGTTGCTTGACTCTGGCATGGGTTTGGGTCCCATCTGCAGGCGGTCTTCCCACCTTGCGCTGTCATCATTTCTCTCCTGTTTTTCTGACGTCCTCACCAATATCCAGCTACTTGTGAGTATAGCAATTGGCAACAAGGAAAAAGGAAACTGTTTAGTGGCATGGAAGCTAAATTGGTTAGCCTGCTCAAGCAACAGCAGCAGCTGATGCATCAGCAGCAAATACAGATGGACTTGTTACAAAAGTCGCTCCAGCTCTTGGTGGACAAACTTCATGGGCAGGAGATCGCTGTGCCCCCACGGAGCAGCGCCTCTTGCACTCCGCACCACATTCCATTCTCCATCATTTCCTCCTTTCAATGACACTACGGAGGACACACATTTTCAATGGCTGAAGCAACATTTCATGGTGTTTCAAGTCACACATGATCACTGCAGCAGCTGCCCTTTCTATCTTGGGCATCACTGGACGCATTTTTTCTCCTCCAAAAATTGGCCCCTCTCTGACACCACCACCCTCTCCTTTCAGGAGATATGCATTCTGCTGACTAATTATTATTCTCAGTGGTATCACATGGTTTCCACCAGGCTAAAATTCCATCAATACCATAAACAGGCAGGACAGGTATACCTTCGTGAGTCACTGACTTACAAGGACTCATCCAAAAATGTGATTTTACTTGCACCAATCAAAGTTGTAAGGCTTCCTACGTTGACTCCTTGATTCATGATGTGATTCAACTGGCACTTGTCCTTGAGTTTCACATGGTGGCATTGAAGCTGGATAATCCATCTTGCACATTGTTTATTAGTCTGAAATTGTACAGGCAGCTAATGAATGACTCATTGCAGTTCACAAGCTGCCATGTGCACCAATCCAGCTTGTAAATATGGGGTGTCTGCCAGGTTGCAGCAACATCATGATCCATCTTTCTCCAATGTCTCTATGACTTCTGAGCATCCAGTCACCACTCAACGATCGTTCAAGGGTCATTCCCTTCATGCCTGCAGTATTTCTTCTTTCATTCCTGAGCAGGCTGGCCAGATTGCTAGGTGTCCTGTGCATGTGGTGGCGAGTAGGGCACCTCTGCTCAGTGAGTTGTAGTCACATGATCCGCCTGATGCAGTGCAGTGACCACACCAGTACAAGGTACATACACAGCAGACAGTGGTCACCCATGGTGACCCATTCATGCAGAAATTGTTTCTCACACTTTGAATGTCTCATCAGGATGTGTTTTTTTCTGGTGGACACTGTAGCCACCATCTCTTTGATCGATCAGGTGACTTACGTCCGACTGGGATCACCTGACTTGTCCCTGCCCTCTCGCAATTTGGTGGCCTATGGAGATGGTGTGATTGCCCTTCGGGAACAGTTCTCAATTGCGGCAACTTACAAATACATTACTCGGTTTCTGATGTTCTTTGACATCAACCATCCATTAGCTACCAATATTTTTGCCCTTGACGCCTTCCCAGCATTTGCATTTTCTATCTTGGATGAAGTCAAGGTGGTTTCCATTGCAGTCCATTTCAAAGATTTGGACAACCTCTGCACAGCATTTACACCTCTTTTTCAACAGGATTTATGGGGTGCTTCAAACCAGGTACACATAACCCTTTAGCCAGATGCCACGCCTTGTTTTTGCCATGCCAGATCAATTCTGGTGGTCTTACTGGCAGCTGTGAAGCAGGAACTCGATCGTCAGCAGGCAGCTGGGGTTGTCAAACCTGTCAAATCTAGTGGATGGGCCATGCCTCTAGTCATCATCCAGAAGCTGGTTGGGTACCTTTTCTTGTGTGAGGATTTCAAGGTAACCATCTGTGCTCAATTTCAGGTAGAAACCTATCCCACTCCCTGACAAGAAGATCTTCTCACCAAACTGGCTGGGATGTGGGGGTGGTGTGGGGTGAGGGGGAAAATATCTTTCCGAGATCAGCCACACTGATGTGTACCTCCAGCTACACTTAGATGTCTCAGAACCTTGTCATCTTTAACACATCATTTGGGTTGTATAAGTACAAGAAACTCTCCTTTGGAATTTCCTTAGGCCCTGCAATACAGGAGCGATTTCTGGAACAGCTGAAACAGCATATTCAGGCTTGTACTTGGATGACCTTACTGTCACAGGATACTCCCACTAGGAGCATTTGGAAAACCTCCACACCCTATTCACGACCCTGTGGAATGAAGGCCTGCATTGTCATGTGGAGAAGTACAGACTTTTTCAGCCAATACTTGAGCCATTGGCCCTCTAAAGAGGGAATTCAGCCTACTAATTGGAACATTGTTGCCATCACTACATTACCTCACCTGATGAACTGACCTGAATAACAAGTTGCTTAAAAGGGGGTCCCTTATAACTGGGCCCCTGCCTGCAACCAGGCTTTCATCAAATTGAACGCCATGCTTACATCTGCACCCTGCTTCACTCCCTTTTCTACTGACCACCCATTGGTTGTGGCAGCTGATACATCCATCTACAATATCAAAGTGGTCTTGGCCCACAGGAATGGGGATGGATCTGAACTGTCTATAGCATACACATTTAAGACTCTGACCCCAGCACAGCACAACTATTTCCAGATCGAAAAGGAGGCCTTGGCGATAGTGTTCACAGTCAAGAAAGTTCATGACTACCTTTTTGGGGTGTAATTCTCTCTACTACAGATCACAAGCCATTGGTGGCATTATTCGGGCCATGTTCCAACCTCTTAGAATGAACAACCCAACATCTCCAGCGCAGGGCATTGCTCCTCAGTGCCTACAATTATATCATCTGGGACAAGCTGACAGCCAAGCATTCTAATGCTGATGCATTGTCCTGTCTACTGGATAGCCTGGACTCTAGTTTCAACCAACAGGAGGGCCTCTGCTTCCACATCAAAGCGGAACAACAACATACACTAGATGGTTCTTCCTTTATGGCCACATGCAATGCACTGGGACCCCACCCTGTGACAGTCCTTCATGGACTGGCTGGCTGGCTTCATTATCTCACTCATCAGTTGATGACAGAGCTCCGCTCTTGAAAACAGTCTTGTGACTGACTCTTGGTTGTGGATGATGTTATCCTTTGTTTACTGTGATGGATGCACATCGAGTAGCTATTCTGGTGAAATTGCATTGTCAGGTATCAAGTTTGTTCCATTGTGGCATGTCCCTCATGAAGGCACTGGATCACTGCCATGTGTATTGTCCCGGGATCAATGGCTACTTCGAAAAGATGGTGCATGGTTGTGCAGGTTGTGCCTGGCACCAGCAGTATCTCCTCAGTCCTTTGCCCCCTGTCCTATTCCTCACCTCCCTTGGGACTGAATCCATCTCGATTTTTCAGGCCCATTCCTGGATTCTATGTGGTTGCTCATTCTGAATGCTTATTCAAAGTACCCCTATGTCATACACATGACATACACCATGATATAGGCCACCCTTCCTGCCATAGCCCAAGTTTTGGCCATCAGAGTGTTGCCTTGTACATTGGTCTCTGACAATGGCCCACAATTCATGGCCTCTACCTTCAAGGAATTCTGTGCTACCAGTAGCATTAAACACATCTGTGTGAGCATCCTCTGTCCGACCCCTCCTCCAATGGTGAAGCTGAACATTTGGTCCATTCTTTTAAGCAGGATATGAAGGAGGATGTCAAATCCTCTGCTACTATGATGGGCCTTACTTTGCTTTTGAACGTTTATTGCACCACATCATTAACAATCACAACCCTGTGGAGCATCTCCATAGTTGCCAGCCCTGGATCTTGGTTCATCTGCTGACACCGTCATTGTCGGAACGTCACTCATGTCCCTCCCGGCATTACAACCCTGACGCAGCAGTGTGGGCATGCTCCTATGGGTGTGCTGAGGCTTGGAAGCTGGCAATGGCAGTGTCCACCCATGGGTCACAAGTTACATCAGACCAAATGCACAAGGGGCCCGAGCACCATCACCACAACCAGCTTCAACTGCAGACACAAGCATCCCCTCCACAGCCCCTTCTTCCACTGCTTACCGGTGCCAATGTGACACAATGGCCAGAACCCCAGGCAGCTACCAAGCATGTCCTGTTGTTGTCCTGGTCCTTCCCTGGCTCCCTGTGGATCAGTGGTTCCCCCTGGTATGCCCATTTCCAGTGCTGTTCTTATGGACACTACCCAACACACTTCCTCCCCACGGTAAATCTTTGTCCATACCTTCGTTCCACCTTCCATGGCACAGTCTACATGTACATCAGTTTCAGGGGGAGGAATCTGGTATTGGGTTGTGTAGAGGCTGAATGCCCACCAGACCAAATGAGTGAGTGTGGCACCATCTTGTCAACTAAATACATCGGCCAGTAGTGTCCCTTGCAGCCAACATAAATAATGTTGCATCTCAACCACTTAGTCAGTCATGTACTTCATCTGATAACGTTCATTACTATCTCCACCATACTACTGTCCACTCATAAACAACTCGTGTTGGTATTGGTTTTCCTCTTTCGTCTCAATTTGGATAGAGGCTCAAACTTAACTTGTTGACAGCGTTGTGTTGAAAGTTCATTACACTTTTTGTTGCATAGGTTGCTATTGACTCACTCTTGTTGAGTTGGGTCTGCCATTCAGCCAGCCCTATGTTAGACTCCAGCATGAGTTTGGGTCCTGCCTGCAGGTGGTCTTCCTGCTTTGTGTTGTCATCATTTCTCTCCTGTTTTCTGGTGTGTTCACTGGTATGGTATCCAGCTACTCACAGATGTAGCACCAATTTTCTTGCTTCTCTACTGTGTTCAAACTTCTGACATTCTACACACTGATTTGTAAAACATTGCCCTTTCATTGGTTATCCCACTTGGTAGTCCCCTTCTAAAAATTTGGATGGATGACTAATCTGGAGTCTTTTGTCATTGGAAAGATCATTATGACATGTTTTTGATTACAGGCTACATGTTCTTTGGATACACATTATCTTTCTTTAATGCAGTGATTTCCATTCCCTTCTGTTTCATAATGATATTGATCACTGCTGATTTTCCTACCTCTTAGATGCAGTTTCCCACCGAAGGGCAAGAGGTTGCTCAAAAAGTCAGTACTCTTGTCTGTCCTCTTTGACAAAGTTGTTGGCAGAATGTGGGTGAGTCATACTAGAAGCCTTCAGCCACTATTGATAGTGGTTTTTATCCAAAATTTAAGCAGTTTCTGGGATTGATTCTGAGATCCAGCATGTTTTGATTACTATCTAAGATGCTACACCTAGATCTGCGAAGAGTCTGATTAAACAGCAAATAGGTTGGTCTCACATTATAGGACACAGAAATGACAGGAACTCTTTGACGGAGTGTAAGTTGTGGGTCATCAAACATTGATTATGATTAGGACTGTTTAAAGCAAGTTTCAATGTTAGGTTTACTGTTTCAGTAGTATTTCCAGTTTGGGATTTGAAATGCCATCTTCTCCAGTGAGAGTCCAGCACACTAACCACTGCAACTTCAGTTGCAGGAAAGACATGGTTATTTAACACTGCTGTAATCTTAAGTTATTAATTGGTTTTTAACAATTAATTTTGTCTGTATTTTGTTCTAAGTAGGTGTATTGGTGTCTGTCTGAGTCCATAATACAAACATTTCGTGTTTCTGTGACTGCACAGGCTATCCTGGCAAAATAGTTCTTGGTTGTTTCCTTGGGACCCTCAATTTTCATGTTCTCATTTGCATTCTTCATTAGAACTGAAAAGTTCATAAGAAAGGAAGTCAAATGTTCAGGTGTTGGGAGATTGAGATATATGAGGATGGTGTGCACCATAACAAGAAGGGAAAGATACATTAGCTGAACTGATAGCTGAAAACTTCATCTGGATTTATTTGCTTGAGTTTCTATTTCATGCAAAAGGCCAAGTATCAAGGCACTTATTTTTTATACATGAAAATTAATGGAGGTTTGATTTCAGTTAAGTTCAGATAAGTTTATAGAGTGCTAGAACTCATTCCTTGTAGGCTTCATTTGTTTTTGCGTATCCACGAATATAACCACAACTGGAGGACACTATGTTTAAAAACAACAAATGTCAATGTAATTATTTGTAATAGTATGACTATGGGTGACAAATGTTCGTGTTGTCACATGGTAATTAATAGTTTGAGATTGAGAATTGTAAACTGCGATTTCACAGTGGTGATTGCAATGGGGCAGGAGAAAGTACGCCTGGTGGGGGTTTCACATGGATATGTAGGTTATGTGCAAAGGACAGGAATATCATAGAGCAAGAGGTGAACATTTATGATCTTCTAGTTAATGCTGAGAAAATTGAATTAGAGTGGTTGGTGGAGGGTGGGGGTGGGGGTGGGGCAAGGGGGTGTGGAAGAAAGTGTGATGTGGGAAAAGGTAACAAGAATGGAGCAAAAAGTGAATAGTTTGGATAGTTTACTTCCTGTTCAGCTAAAGAACAGATGTTGAAGGGAAGAGAAAATAGGGCACAACTGAGCATTAATAAGAATTTAAGAGACAGATCGGAAACTAAACTGAGTTGAAAAATAAAGATCTTGCTGGTAGGTACCAGTGACGATAAATGTGTAGTCCAACACTTGCAGGAAAAAATATGACTGGGTACCAATTCACAAGTATTGTGAAAGTGAATGCTAGGGATGGCCAGGTAATATAGGATGTTGAGGCACTGGGCATGGATCTAAGTAAAGAAGACCAGGTATTGATAGTTGGGGAGCAGGCAAAGCCTGGACAAGAGTAGAGAATACAGTATCAGGAATGACCTGGAGAAGCTAGCTGCAGCAAACAAGTTCAGGTTCTGCACTAGCATGATCAGTCCTGGGAAAACAAAACCTTGAGGTGAGTTAAGCAGGAACTGACCAAGCTGCAAGTGACTTCAGGAGCAGCTCATATTTTTGCTGTGCCAACTGCTGCTATTTGGAGATTGGGATACACAAAGCATGGTCCACACCACAACAGGAAGGGGAAAAGACAGGTTAGTTGAACTGACAAAAATATGGGGACGAAGGGATGCAGGGGGGGGGGGGGGGGGGGGTGGAAGAGGGGAGCAGCACCACCATGTAGAATTCCTGTTTACAGCTTTAAAAGAGATCCAGGTAAATGAAGTGTCACACACAAAAGAAACTTGTATGAATGACCTTATCATTAGGCATAACAATGTTAGAGTACTACAAAACAATGTAAATCAACTTCTTATTTCTTGACATGATCTAGAATGTCAAGAATGTCAAAAGGAGTTGATATATTATCTGTGTGAGCACCATGTAAATACAAGAATCCATCTGTTGAACATAGGACAACAAACTAGCAGCCCATTTCTGTAGGGAAAATGTGGATAAAGGAGGAATTGTCATGTAGGTAAAAAATAAAACAATGCACAAATCTGTTGATGCCACTAGTTTCCACTTAGATTGACCACTGGAAGTCAGTGCTTATGAACTCCTGCTACCAGAAAAGTCATTTATAATTTTTAGTGTATAGATCCCCAGTAAGGAATTTTCAAATATTTTTACAAAAAACAGTCATTATTGTACCACCTAATAGATAAAATATAGCACATGATACATGTGGATATTTTAATATTAATTTTCTGAAGGATTCTGACAAAAAGAATGATTTGAAATTGTTACTTAACATTCAGCTGTGTACTCTTTCAATATTTAACCATAAGCACAGTTAAACCTCTTTGCCTGCAGCTAAGCATCAGCCTGCTTAGCATCCCAGCAGATAGGCTAGCATGCAGTCTGCTGCATCAACTTAACCCTGCCCCAGACAAGCTCAGTCTCAGTTGCAGCCAGTCAATAACAGGATGCCTATTCAACAGAAGTGTTTATGTGGGACATGGATGCTGCAAGGAACTACTGGAATTGTACAGCTCTCTGAGTGAAAGTCTACATCCCCAATCTGTCAACCTGCATGTCTGAGGAACATGATGCTCAAATGTTTTGGAAAATGGTTTTCATATTACGTCTGCTGTTTGTTATTTACAGAAGTTGCAGACAAAGTGGAATGGTTAAGTCACTTGGACTTCCTTGGCGAGAGTCTTATTGTGTAGACTGTACAAGAAGCTATTTGGAGTTATCCACTGTGGTTGGTGTTCATATACTGTGTGTTTTATGCTTCAGTTAATCCCAGTGTTGCTAAGAGGCATTTGCCAGTAGTTGTATTAGTGACTTTTGTTTTCTTCATTCTTATTTCAGTCTATGGGCTCTCTACTCCATGGATGGTTCATGAATTTTGGGACTGTATCATGAACATTAGGATTGTACCTGCAATTTGTATACTGGCAAAACAGGAAAGGTGGTGAACTGTGGCAGAACTAGCATCAGTCTTTAATACTGGGCAGTGTACAAGTGTGTCTGAACAGACAGTGCACCAAATACTTGTAATGACAGGCTTCCACAGCTAGCGATCCACACATGTGCCAATGTTAACACCACGAGGTCAGCAACCACAGATAAAATGGGCATGTGACCATCAGCACTGGAAGTTGGCACAGTGGCAGGGGGTTGTATGGTCTGATAAATGCCAATACCTTCTTTATCATGCTGATAGGGAAACATTTACGTGGGCATCCATGGGTCCAATGGAGCTTCTGCAAGGCACCATAATGGCCAAGGAGTATTGTAAATTGGTTATAGACTACATAGACCCCTTCGTGGCGATCCTCTTTCCCAATGAGGGTGTGATGAAGTGGTTCAAAGAAAACAGTGGCGAGTTACTACTGATGTGTTAGCCCCTAATTCACCAGATCTGAACCCCACTGAAAACATCTGGGATATGACTGAACATGTTGTCAGAGCTCATCACAGTCCCATCCCCCCCTCCCCCCCTGGAATTTACAGGAATTAGGTGACCTGTGTGCGCAGATGTGATGCCAACTCCCTTAAGTGAACTACCAGGCCCTCAAAACTGCCATGCCATGACACATCACTGCTGTTATCCATGCCAAACGAGGACATACTGGCTATTAAGTAGGTGGTCATAATGTTTTGAATGATCAGTCTAAATGTACAATGTTTTAAATAGGAAAATGGAACTGTAGATAGGCTGTTCCTTGTAGATAGGCTGTTCCTAAGTTGATTGTAGCAGTAATTAACAGTCTTATGAATTGGAAAGTTACCAACCACCATATCCCAGAAATACTGAGTTGCAGATAGTCACAACAAAAAGACTGTCACAAATGAGTTTTTGGCCAGCAAGGCCTTCATCAAAAATGGACCACACACACACACACACACACACACACGCACACACATACACACACACACACACACACACACACACACACTGTTGCCAGAGACTGCAGTCGTGTGTGTGTGTGTGTGTGTGTGTGTGTGTGTGTGTGTGTCATCTATTTTTGGCCAAAAGCTTATTTGTGACAGTTTTTTTTTGTTGTGCCTACCTGACACTCAGCATCTTCTTTATATGGTGAGTGGCAACTTTCCTTTTCATAATATTGTAACAACCAACAAATACACTCATCTTAATTTTTTGTAGGTATTGATAGTTCATCTTGTTGTCCAGTAAAATTCAGAGTCTGACACCTCCAGATCCTCAATGATCCTGAAGGCTCCCAGTTTTCAAGGGCATATCATCAAAATATGGTTGGTATCAAAAATGGTTCAAATGGCTCTAAACACTATGGGATTTAACATCTGAGGTCATCAGTCCCCTAGACTTAGAACACCTTAAACCTAACTAACCTAAGGACATCACACACATCCATGCCCAAGGCAGGATTCGAAACTGCGACCGCAGCAGCAGCGCGGTTCCAGACTGAAGAAGAATGGTATCAAATAGTTGGTTAAACTGAAATTTATTGTTATCTCCTGCTGAACAGGCAACATTATGGTACAGTTTTGTTTGAGTTTGTTGATCTATGCTGAAACAGAACCACTGGAGGGAGGTGAAATCTAATACTTTTCTATATTCAATTAAAATTTCCAGTTTCTAATTCTAGAACTGTATTGTTCATTTGTTTGCATTTATTCAAGTTACTCAGGATTACTATAGATGTGCTAAAGAAATACATAAATATTTGCAGTACAATTTATGTAATAAATGTCTTTTCTGGTTCAAATGTTATCTTTTAATCCTCCCAACTGCCTTCCTAGGCTATAGCCTAAGGGGCTTGGTCTACTCCTGCCATCTCAATCACTGGGATGCAAGTTCTGTGACTAATGTCTCGTTGGGTGTAAAAGTAGGATTTGTTGGCAGAGTTGACTGGAATCTTCAGCCTTCAGGTTACAAACCTTTGCCAGATGACATCCAGGCAGCTAGAGTTAATTAAGGCAGCTCCTGTATTTGTATGGTATCTTGGCCCAGTTGCATAATAAATGGAAGGGGATTAGGTAGCCAAGAACTGGAAGAAGTCTGTTATTACTTTAATCTATCAGTAGCGGAATAGCAGGACTGTGGAAATTACCAGGACATAAGTGTGGTGTCACCACTAGCACAATTATATGGGAGAATTTTAAAAGAAAGAATAGAAATGGAGGTTAAAATATCTGAAGCACAGAATTATTTTAGTCCAGGGAGAATTGCCAGAGGGATAGAAACCCATTTAGCCCATTTAGCCTTAGTGGATTTGCATAAGGTCTATTATGCAGTACTGCAAAACAATTTGTGGAACCATGGTATGTCAACTACTTATAACAAATTAATTAAACAGTGCTGTCAAAGTAGCAAATTCCGTGTTACTAGAGTGTCAAAAAGAGCTATGCAAATGGTGTGCTATAGTACTGACACCATTTAAGATCTATGTGGAGGAAGCACTTAAAACCAGGAGGAGCAAATATGAAAGCATAGGAGTCCCTGTGGGGGATGAAATCTTGTACATACTTCTCTTTGCTGATTGTTAGCAGGAGATCAGGATGATGCTGAGTATATACTTCAGAATTTAGAAGAGGAATATAATAGACGAGGTCTCACGATCAGCTTGACAAAAACCGAATGTCTGAAGGATGGTGACAATGCCATAGGGGTTCTGGAAGTTGGAGATAGTAAGATCAGTGGATGTAAGTCTTAAGTGCCTGGGGGTTGTGATATCATCAAAAAGAAAAAGTGAATACGACATAAATAATAAAACAAGGTAGAGCAAGAAGGTCGTATAGCAACTGAACTCTGTTCTTTGGAATAACAAAAAGGACCAAACAGATTAAGCATCGTTCAGTTCCTAAAACATCGCTAGGTACAGAGCAGAAACATGAAAAGTAAACAAGCATCAGAGGAACAAGTTGCTTGCACCAGGGATGTAGCTGTAGCATCTCCAGGCTGGACTGTGTTACAAATATCAAAATGAGAGAGGCTATGGGCGTCAATAAATCAACAATAGATACAACAGAGATGAGTATTCAAAGAACTGTGACTGACACCCAAACAACAGGGACTTGAATGCACTGACAATAGAAAATAGTGCATTGAGAATGGCTAGCTACTAGCTGAAATCTGGATTTGTGCAATAAAATCTAAAAAAGGATGTCTGATTGCTGCACTCTATAATTTATAAGAGACGAAATGTCTAAAATGGTATGGATATCTATAAAGGACAGACAATATCCAACGGCCAAGTAAAGTGTGGCACAAACACCAGTGGAAAGAAGAAAGTGTGGATGACTGACAAGGAGCCTGGGTTGAGGGGTCCAGGACATGACGGATGCCATGAAACTACAAGAAGGAGGTGGCATGACTGGAGGAAATGGAATACAGGAAGCAAGAAGTGATGCCAGCCGTCGAATACTCGCAATATGATGGCAACAAAATTTAAATCTATATGGACAATAGCTAAAAGAGAAAAGAGGAAATAAGTTAAGAAATGTGAAGTTTTGTTATTAAATAAGAAAGCCAAACAATAATTGATAGTAGTCAAGTAGCCAACACATTTAATAATCACTTCCTTGAAGTATCTTAGAAGACTGTCATGGGCAGGTCAAAGGCTGAAGCAACAGAATATATGCAAGAAGTGAACACTCATACTTACAGACAAATTACAATCACTCAATGATCTAATACAACAAAGTATGTGATTATCTTTTTCAAAACTAAAAGCTCTTACAGAGTTGATATTACCACAAGTAAAATATTAAATTACAGATAATGCCTCTCTTTGAAATTGCTGTGTTTGACAATGTAGAGTGGGATGGTGGAGGGTATGATTACATCCAAAAAGTAGAAACATTCTGGGTTTCCTTTTGAAGATAATTACACTTACAAGGGAACCTCCCCATCGCACCCCCCTCAGAATTAGTTGTAAGTTGGTACAGTGGATAGGCCTTGAAAAACTGAACACAGATCAATCGAGAAAACAGGAAGAAGTTGTGTGGAACTATGAAAAAAAATAAGAAAAATATACAAACTGAGTAGTCCATGTGTAAGATAGGCAACATTCAGGTGGGTGTAAATCCGTGAGCACCGTGGTCCCGCGGTTAGTGTCTGCAGCTGCGGAACGAGAGGTCCTAGGTTCAAGTCTTCCCTCGGGAAAAAATTTTAATTTTTTATTTTCAGACAATTATCAAAGTTCAGGCACTCACGTAAAATCAACTTCGCTCTCCAAAATTCCAGGACATGTTCAGATTTGCTTGGACATATGCAGGATTTGACGGTCTACACACGGAAAAATTTGAAAACATTAAAAACATGTTTTGACAGAGCACAGACAAAAATGTGCGACTGTGAAACTGTTGCATTCATTTGTTGCAGTTTATGTGACAACCTCTTATGTTTTCATCACTTTTTTGGGAGTGATTATCACATCCACAAGGAAACCTAAATTGGGCAAGGTAGAAGAATCTTTTTACCCATTCACCAAGTGTACAAGTTAGGTGGGTCGACAACATATTCCTGTCATGTGTCGCACATGCCGTCACCAGTGTCGTATAGAATATATCAGACGTGTTTTCCTGTGGAGGAATCAGTTGACCTATGACCTTACAATCAAATGTTTTCGGTTTCCATTGGACAGGCACATCCTTTCGGCTACTAATCGCACGGTTTTGCAGTCCTGTCACAAAACACAGACACTAAATTTATTACACTGAACAGAGACGTCAATGAACGAATGGACAATTCATAACTTTGCAAAACTAAAGAAAGTAAACTTTTCACTCTAGGGAAGATTTGAACCAAGAACCTCTTGTCTGGCAGTTGCTCACGCTAACCACGGGACCACGGCGCTCCTAAACTCGAACTCTCCTAGATGTTGCCTATCTTGCACAGGGACTACTCAGTTTGTATATTTTGCTTAGTTTTTTCATAGTTCGACACAACTTCTTCCTGTTTTCTCGATTGATCTGTGTTTAGTTTTTCAAGGCCTATCCACTGTGCCAACTTATAACTAAATCTGAGGGGGGTGTGATGGGGAGGTTCCCTTGTTAGTTCTGAGAAGGGTTTTTTTTTTGTAACGCATGCAGTCTTACACATTGTCTGGTGAGCTACATTAATTCATCCTTCATTCTATTCAGGAACGTGCAGTGTTTCATGGTATACTGGTATACTTCACCAGTTAGAAGCAGCTGTCAGAAACTACTTTGTAGGGTTATTAACTTCCACAGTTGTACTAATTACATGCAGTTTGTCTGTCAAGCCTTCCTTAATATTTACATAACTATTGCAAACAACTTTGTGTTCAGCTTGCACAAGCTTGTGTCTGTATGTGTGGATGGATATGTGTGTGTGTGCGCGAGTGTATACCTGTCGTTTTTTCCCCCTAAGGTAAGTCTTTCCGCTCCCGGGATTGGAATGACTCCTTACCCTCTCCCTTAAAACCCACTTCCTTTCGTCTTTCCCTCTCCTTCCCTCTTTCCTGATGAGGTAACAGTTTGTTGCGAAAGCTTGAATTTTGTGTGTATGTTTGTGTGTCTATCGACCTGCCAGCGCTTTCGATCGGTAAGTCACCTCATCTTTGTTTTTTATATATATATATATAACATTTCACGACAGTCATGGTTTTTATACTTAGCCATTATACTAAAAAATCATTAATGGCATTTATTTGTGTACTTTAAAAATGAAGGCATATATACGGTGAAAATTTTTACGTGTCATAAGATGCAGTTTATCTATTACAACAGATGTAGCATATGTTATGGCCTCTATGCTAACAGGCACCCTACAACCACAATGCCAAGTTTTATCAGGGAAAATAGTTTCTTATTATACTGTTACACCAAACAAAATAGCTCAGTAAGTGTAACAGAGTGGGAAAGGGGGCCAAACTCACCCAATTAGAAATTCTGTACTCCTAAAGTCATAAACTTGTTTGTTTGAATTAAGGTTAGTGATAATCTAGCTCACTTAGTTTTGTGAGCCTGTTTTGTGGTCTTTTTGTGAACCAGTTTTACATTCCTCTGACTAAGTTTTACATTCAACCTAAGTGTGCTTGTCTACCATATTTCAGCAAATTTCTGTATGATTTTAACATATGCTTTAACCTTTCATCCACTCACATGCACCAGAGTGCTCATTCTCTACCACTGAATATTATGGTGTTAGATTTTCAGTTTCCACTACTAGGTAGCTACAATGTTGAACAGGCTTTACTAACTGAAGTCTCTTAATATTTTATAATGTAGCATAGTCCTATGGAACATGTCGCAAAATTTCATTTTAACTATGTCTAAACTTTATAAGTTTACAATATCACAATTTTACTTCTTAACATCAGCCACAACAATTTATAGCAAATTTTGAGACCATTTGTACAAATCACCACCTGCAACAGTTGGTAACTATAATTTCTGTTGCTGGTAATTTGAGCAATAAAACTTGGAAAATTATTACACTTACACTTCCCACTTAGGGGAAGCAGCCTAAAATGACATAGGCAGTCAAAATAACATATAGCCATTATCGTTTATATGAGATGTTATGCTGGGAAATTTCATTCTACTATGTACAAGGCATTGGCACCTGCACGCAAACAATCAATCAGTAGGTAGGGGTAGCATTTGCTGCCTGTAGGAAGGAGGAATGTGCTTTCATATCCAGTGATGTCACATTTCAGTGAAGTATTTGGTCAACAAGCCTGTTGCTGCACTACTTTAGAATTATAAATAGTGAGACAGTGAGTAGCATGAAAGTGAGCTATGTTTCAGTATCTTTGAAATTAATTTGCAAAATAGGTTTTTGAGGTCATGGTTTTAGAGTTACCATTTATGGTAGTGAGGAAAATGATATACTACTATGTCATTTTGCCTGCTTATTTGCAATTATGCCACCTTATTAAACATGATGTCCTCTGTCTTCAAATAATTTGAAAGTACTGTCAGTTACAGTTGAATATTGTTAATCTGATCACTAAATCTGTATATTTGTGTTAAATAAACAAACACTGTTCGTTGCCTTGTTTCACAATTTTATTATTAATGTTACTGCACAGCCTAGATTTCGGGTTGTAACCCCATTTTTAAGTACATTACGGATTCCCTAAGATGATCATGCACAAATGAACATGATGACAAGGCACAGATAATCATCTCTATTTCTTAAGGTATCAATCCATAGCTTAATGTACAATTATGTCAATGACCATTTTTAACAAACAACATAAATTATTACACCATTCAGTAATTACACTAAATTGACAGGACTAAAGTTGCATCAGCCAAGAACTTTTTAACTATGATGGACTGGGGTCCAAAGTTTTGCTTCTATCCTGGGGTTGTGATCACATCTGAAAGGGATGAATAATTAAATTGGGTTTGCTCATTTAATAATAGATGTAGGAATATACATATGTCTTTTAATTTCTAAAATCTCTAATTGGTTCAGTTTGGCCCCCTTTTCCTCTCCATCAGCCTTGCTACATTGGAAAGACAGGGAGACCAATCTGTACCAAGCTTTTAAGAACACCACAGAAGCTGGAGATTGAAGAAGCCTGATTCAGTTTTTGTAGAACATTGTCTGAACAATAACCACAAATGCGTAATTGATGTACAATTTTTACACACAGAGGAAAAGGGAGCCAAACTCAACCAATTAGAAATTTTAGAAATTAAAGGTCACTTATGTATATCCCCACATTTATTATTAAACGAACAAAACCAATTCAATTATTCGCCTCTTTTAGATGAGATGACAACCCCAGGATAGAAGCAAAACTTTGGGCCCCGGTCCATCACATTTAAAACATTCTTGGCTGATGCAACTTTAGTCCTGTCAATTTAGTGTAAGTGCTGAATGGTGTAATAATGTATGTAATTTATTAGAAATGGTCATTGACATAATTGTACATTAAGCTATGGATCGAAACCTTAAGAAGTTGAGATGATTATCTTTGCCTTGTCATCATGTTTATCTGTGCATGATCATCTTAGGGAATCAGTAATGTACTTGAAAATGGGGTTATAACCCAAAACCTAAGTTGTGCAGTAACATTAATAATAAAATTGTGAAACAAGGCAAAAAACAGCGTTTATTTCGTTAATTTACAATGTTTCACCAAGAACCCACAGTTGATTCAATTAAAATATTTTTTGTGTGTTTATGATGGTGACTAGATACAAGAGGGTTACCGACAGACAGTCTTGAAATGAAAACAACATGAAGGCAGCCATTGCAGCAGTAAGAAAAGGGAAAGATGGGTTGGCTTACAGCATCTATGATTTATAATGTGCCTTAAGACACACATCAGCATCATTGCGCAGAGAAAAACATACAAGCAAACAACGGTGAGAAAAAATTGGACAGGTTTCAACTATGTCCTGAACATAGACCCTGAAAAGAAACTGGTTGCCCACATTCTGGATCTTGAGTCACAACTGTTTGGACTGACAGCCATGGACATAAGAAAGTTGGCTTTTGATTTAGCACAAAGAATGGTAGTTCCTGTCCCTTTCAATGCAGGAAATGGGATGGCAAGAAAATACTGACTTACTCGATTTTGAAGAAGAAAGCTAAAAGTAAGTCTTCACAAGGCAGAGCCTACTTGACTAGCAAGGGCACAATCTTTCAGTAGGCCTCATGTTAAATAATTCTACTTTTCATTAGCCTCACCAATAGAGAAATACAATATCAGTTCAACAAAACATTATAAAGTGGATGAATCAGTCATAACAAGAGCACAGAAACCACCAAAGGTCTCTGCTGAATGAGACAAGAAACAGATTGCTACAGTTACAAGTGACACGTGTGGTATTCATGTCACCGTGGTAGTTTGTGTCATTTCCAGTGGACACTACAAGGGCAGTACAGAAAGTAACAGCAAACTATTAGTATTAAATGCAGTTAACATGTAAGGCATCTGAAACTCCCAGGAAGTGAAGATGCATGCTTTGAGGAAGTTGCGGCATCTGCTGGCATGACAAGCTGAATAGGAAAGGCTGTTGAAAACAAAATGGCAGTGTCTAGCTGTGTACACCATAAAAAACAGCAAGCAGTAATACAGTTTTTGTGGTCAGTGGGGATAAAACCTCAACAAATCAGTAGAAGGATGTTGGAAAGGTACAGAGATAGCTGCATTAGTGAGAGAAGAGTGTGCGAGTGGGTAGATGCCTTTAAAAATGGATGTATGTGAGTCGCAGACGAGCAACACTCTGGGCATCCCAGCACAGCTGTTACTTACAGGAATGTGGAATGCAATGATGCCATTAATGAGAACTGGTATATTTCTGTAGAAGCTTTAGCCAGGGAACTGAGTATCAGTGACAGATCTGCTCATACCATTATTATTAGTAAGGTTCTCAAGTACCGTCTTTTGTGTGGACAATGGGTGCCCAGGATGCTCACTGGTGATCACAAGATGTTGCATGTTCAGGCAACCCACATCATTTCTGGCAAGACATAATTCTGAAGGACACAAATTTCTGACATGTATCATCACAGGATATGAAACCTGGGTGCATCTCTACGAACCAAAAAGCAAAAGACAGTCTTCAGAATGGTGGGACACATCTTCGCCAGCCAAGAAGACGTTCAAGTCTCAGCCCTCTGCCAGAAATGTCCTTTTCACGCTCTTTTGGAAATGAATGGGATGATTTTGGAGTACTATCTGCAAAGACGTGTTTGGATGCCTAAAGGATATGCTCTCAGAGGACAATGATGAGGTTTAAGAAGTGGTGCACTCTTGGTTGGAGGCACAACTGAAAACATTTTATTTGAATGGAATAGAAAAGTTAGTGAAGTGGTATGAGGAAGGTATCAAAAAGGGTGATAGTTATCTTGCAAAATGAAATCTTGTTCGTATCTGTAAGTGAAATAGAGGCTTTACAAAAAATAGTTTGCTGTTACTTTTCAAATCATCCTTGTACATTCCACTGGGTATAATTTTTCCAAGAAAGAAAATAAACCCCACATTGTATTTCCTAAAAGACTGGAAGTAGCATAGGTCACACTAATATTCAAGAAAGGAAATAGGAATTACAGACCCACATAACTGACCTCAATTTGCAGTAGGATTTTGGAGCATATACCGTACTCTAACATTATGAATCACCTTGAAGAAAATGACTTATTGATACATAACCAACACGGATTCAGAAAATATCATTCTTGTGCAACACAGCTAGCTCTTTATTCCCACGAAGTAATGAGTGCTGTTGACAAGGGATCTCAGATCGATTCCATATTCCTAGATTTCCAGAAGGCTTATGATACCATTCCTCACAAGCGACTATTAATGAAATTGTGTGCATATGGAGTATCATCTCAGTTGTGTGACTGGATTCATGATTTCCTCTCAGAGAGGTCACAGTTTGCAGTGATAGACGGTAAATCATCAAGTAGAACAGATGTGATATCTGGCGTTCTGCAAGGTAGTGTCATAGGCTGTCTGCTGTTCCTGATTTACATAAATGATCTAGGTGATAATCTGAGCAGCCCCCTTAGATTGCTTGCAGATGATGCTGTAATTTACCATCTAGTAAAATCATCAGACTATCAGTTCCAATTACAAAATGATCTAGAGAGAATTTCTGTATGGTGCAGAAAGTGGCAATTGGCACTAAACAAAGAAAAGTGTGAGGTCATCCACATGGGTACTAAAAGAAATCTGATCTGTCAATTATGACTAAATACCTAGGAATTACAATTACAAGCAACTGAAATTGGAAAGACCACATAGATAATATTGTGGGAAAGGCAAAACAAAGACTGTGCTTTGTTGGCAGAACACTTAGAAGATGTGACAAACCCACTAAAGAGACAGCCTACATTACACTTGCCCATCCTTTGCTGGAATATTGCTGCACGATATGGGATCCTTACCAGGTAGGATTGACGGAGGACATCGAAAAGGTGCAAAGAAGGGCAGCTCATTTGGTGTTATCACGCAATACGGGTGAGAGTGTCACTGATACAATACGCGAATTGGGGTGGCAGTCACTGAAACAAAGGCGGTTTTCTTTGCAGCGAGATCTATTTACGAAATTTCGATCACCAACTTTCTCTTCCGAATGCGAAAATATTTTGTTGACACCCACCTACATAGGGAAAAATGATCATCATAATAAAATAAGAGAAATCAGAGCTCGAATGGAAAGATTTGGATGTTCTTTTTTACCTCATGCCATTCAAGAGTGGAATGGTAGAAAAGTAGTAAGAAAATGGTTCGATGAACCCTCTGCCAGGCACTTAAGTGTGAACTGCAGAGTAACCATGTAGATGTAGATGTAGATGTAGATGTAGACCAGGTAGTTTGCATCACTACTATGAAAGAGGGTACATGATGTCAGAGCTCTTCATATAGTGGCTGCAACAGTTTATATCTGCAATTTAACCTACAACTGATAACAAGGTACTCCTATTCTTGGATGGACATAGTAGCCATAAAGACTTTCAAACATGGGTGGAATTCTGGTCTTCATCACCTGAATGTGAGGACTGCTGACATATGTATTGTCAATAGTCAGCACTACAATTTTCCTGTAATGTAATGTAATGCTATAGGCTGTTGCATCAGGTTGGTCAGTATGCTACTGATCAATGGGTGTTTGTTTTACAGTGCACTCATTACACAATAATAGGGAGAAGATGTCACTAGGTATTCTGGGAATGTAACTCTGAATACCTTGTCTTGGCTAAAACACATGTGACTAAGTTCAAAAATCTTAAAAAAAACTAGTTCACACTCAAGAAAATATAACATTCTATTCTAATTTAAGAAACTTTTCATTACATAATTTTTGGGGTACATATATCTGGTAAGCGAATAGTTGGTGCTTTGGCAATATGGGCCAATGTGAACTATGAAGCTACAGTAGAATCTCACTTAATGAGCACCTTGCATAATGCGCAATTCACATAACGAACAGAGTAAATTGTAAAAAAAGCCTCACTTAACGAGCAATGTTTCACATAATGAGTGACAACGATTTAGTATGACATAACCAGTTGTTCACGTGTGGTGAGGAAAATGTTCAACAATATGAACACCTTTCATTGTCAGCATCACCATATGAACAATGTCTTAAGTGTGTACTGTAGTCTGAGTTTAGCACTCTTTCTGCCACCATCTTAGTGCAGCTTGTGATCACACATTTTTCTAAACTTAACAACTTTCATAGAAATGTCCCTGAAGATAAAGCCACAAGAATACAACCATAAGAGAAAGAAAATGACCTTAGAAATGAAACAATCACTGAAAAATGTGAATGTGGTGTGAGTATTGCTGATTTAGCAGTCACACACAATCGGTCTACATCAACTATTTGGACTATCCTCAAGAAAAAGGACAAGGTTAAGGAGACAGATGCTTCAAAGGGAGTGACAAGAGTATCTAAATAATGGTTTTGTAATCTGGATGATTTTGAATGGTTGCTTCTTATATGGATAAATGAAAAGCGATTGCAAGCCGACACTAAGAATGAGAACGTCATTTGTGAGACACCGAGAATAATTCTCACCGACCTTGTTATGAAGACACCAGGATCATCAGCACCTGAAGAAGTATTTAAGAGAAGTTGTGGATGGTTTGAGAAGTTTAAGACAAGAACCGGCATCCACTGCATTGTGAAGCATGCCAAAGCAGCCAGCTCCGACACAAAGGCAGCAGAAAACTTCATAAGCAACTTCAAGATGGTCATAGATTCTGAGGGTTATCTGCCACAACAAGTTTTTAATTGTGATGAGATGGGTCTATTCTGGAAAAAGATGCCAAACCATACTTTTATAACAGCAGAGGATAATGCATTACCTGATCACTAGCCAATGAAAGACTGTCTGTCTCACACTGCTATTCTGTGAAATGCAAGCAGTGATTTGAAAATTAAACTGCTGCTTGCTTACAATTCAGAAACTTCATCAGCCTCCAAGAAGTGTAAAGTACACGAGAGCAGGTTGAAGTGATGTAGAGAACAAACAACAAGGCTTGGATGACATGTGATCATTTTTGTTATTGGATCAATGAAGTGTTTGCTACTTCGGTGAAAAAATATTTTCTTTGGATGAATCTGCCACTCCCTGTCTTGCTTGTTATTGACAACACTTGCCCATTCTCCAGGCCTACTAGACCACCACCTTGAAGAATTTCAATTCATCAAGATCCAATTTCTGCCTCCCAACACCATCCGTTACTCCATCCTAAGGACCGCCAGATCATTTCTAACTTTAAGAAGCTCTACACTAAAGCACTCTTCAAGCATTGCTTTGAGTTGACTGAAGCTACCAACATCACTCTCAGAGAGCTTCTGTAAATATCACTTCAATATCTTTGCCTGCATCAAGGTGATTGAAAAGGTGTGGGAAAGGTTTACCAAGAAAACTCTCACTTCTCCTTGGAAGAAGCTTTGGCCGGAGTGTGCTGTCGAATGTGACTCTGAAACATTTGAGTCAGTAACCGTGGATTGTGTCTTTGGTCAAGAGCATGGGACGAGAAGTGGATAACAATGACATCTATGAGCTTGTGGAAGATCACAGCCAAGAAATGACCACCGAAGAGCTTACAGAGTTGCAGAGTGTTTCACAGCAGGAAGCTGTGGAGAGGAATTCAGGGGAGGAGGAGGAGGAGGAGGAGGAGGCAACAGCAAAGCAGCAATATTCTGACACAATAAGAGAAATGCTGAAAGCATGGGAAATGGTTGCGTCACATTGAAAATCATCACCCAAATACAGCAGTCTCTATGCACACTACAAATTAAATTGATGATAATGCTGTGTCACATTTTTGTCAAGTGTCATTGGTAGAAACAAATTACTATAGATGACTTCCTAGTAGAAAAGACTTAGTTATGTATCATGAATAATAAAGCACATAATACTGCATGTATAATTTTCTTTGAATAAATGGTATGAATAAGATAAAACTTTTAGTACTTTTTCTGCGTGGAACGCATTATCATATTTTACATTAATTTATATGGGGTAAATTGTTTCACTTAACAGCTGTTTCACACCGAGTAAGATTCTGAAACAAATTATGCTTGCTATGTGACGTTCCATTGTATATGTTTTCAGAGAACAGAACACTGTTGTGTAATGTGGTTAACAGTCTGGGACTTGCTTGGCTTCAAAGGGACAATGAAGTAACCTATGTCTATTTTTATTTTTATTTATTTATTTATTTGTCTAGAAATCTTGTAACATCCTATGGTCTGAGAGATCATCTTAATTTTCCACTTAACACCAATTTTCTTAACCATGACATGAGTTTTAAATGTTAATTTTAGGGACGGATTAGAGGAAGCGGTGGCCTAATATGTAATTGCATAGGGGGGACTGGCTAATTCCTTATGAGACTAATGAGACACAACACAACTTGCAGAAATGGAAAATACATTTTTGTAATGCCTTGTGTATGTTTTGTGTAAATGGCACAATGATTAAATTTACAGGTAGGTGCATCAGTGCAGAAATTAATCTACAAATAACATCTAATGAAGATGAGTTGTTTCTTTTTCTTCATGTTTGGATGAAGCAAAACAGAGAGAAATACATGATTGCTTGACACTTCATATGGTGATCAGTTTTTTAAAAAAATACAGGTGTTAGAATTGTTAAAATAAAACTGAATGAAATGCCCAATGGTCCACTGTAGCTGTATTTTTTCAGGTCACTTATAAACCCAAACAACCAGTTTATGACTATTTGAGTTGCATCTTCTGGCACAAAAATAAATGCTATGTCACAGATTACAGGAGGCCGCAATGTAACAATTTGTGTGGCTAGGTCACAATTTCAGTACTCCTCAATTGATAAAAAACAATCATCAAATGATAACAAAGCCACCATGAAGTCGTGAACTGTACACATTCCGACTAAAAGATGCTCTTGTCAGCCTATCTCAAGCAACAAAATGCCCCTCATAGGTGTTATTTGGGAAGTACTGGGCCCAGAGGTGACAAAAGCTGACACGTTCATGTGAATTTGCCATCAACATAGCAGCTGACAACATAAGCTACAGGTGTTCCATGTGTTGTCTACATGTGTGCTGTGACTGCCATCCAGGTACTGAGACAGTGACAGAAATTGCAATAACGCAGGCAAATGAGAAAGCAAGATGCTAGTAGTGCTCTATTGAGGACTTACAGTCAGCACAAAAACTATAAGACTTGGCACTCTGTATTACGTACAAATGAGAGTATCAGCTTCTGTCACTACAGGGCACAGTACTTCCCTGAATAACTCCATGAGGGGCATTTTGTTGCTTGACACAGGCCAACAAGAGCGTATTTTAGTCAGAATGTGTACAGTTCCTGACTTAACTCAGTCATGACTTTTGTCACTGGTGATAGTCTTTTTTATCATTAGATGACAGGTTTTTATTGAAAAGTGCTGAAATCAAGCCCTAGTCACACCACACTGTGGTATTCTGTAACCTATGACAGCATTTATATTTGCACTACAAGATGCAACTGAAACTGGCTGTGGGTTTATAAGTGACCTGAAAAAAATACTGCTGCAGTGGACCATTGGACATTTCATTCTGTTTTGTTTTCATAATTTTAACACCTGTATTTTAGAAAATACTGTTCACTGTGTGTATAACTACTTTAGCTGTGGTTGCCTCAGTTCTAAAGTTATCTGAGACAGAAAAGCTTATCCTGACCATTAATGTCTACATCATAGTGGGTACCCACATAAAAACAAAACACAGCCGACCAGCAGAACTTACTCAAAATAACCTGGAGTATGTCTTGACATCGGACTGCATGGCCACCTTAGTGGTTAAACTTTTTCTGATGCAGAAACGACACAAAATGTAGGGTGAGCTTTGACTATTTATTTGTTTAAACAGTGCTGTTTTCCTAGCTACGTGAGTGGAGAAAGTAAAATTCAACTATGGTGGATAATTTTGATGTCTTGAACAATGTGTTCTATCTTGGTTGTATAAATGTTAAAAAGTCAAATGGCATGCCATCTGCTACTGCTTAAGTTGGTCATTGCCTTCAAATACTACATGGAAGTAAAATAACATACTGGAAAAATGTAATGGTGCTTATTGCTGTATGGAGGCCCTGTGGTTCAAGGAAAAATAATATGTATAGGACATAACAAGCTACATGCTATATTTAGATCAGTTTAAAAAAGTGTTGATAAGTACCTATAAACTAGGTATTCTGCTATATTGTAGCAGTAAAACTGAGTTAACAGGAATACATTCTGTAACAAATATTCAGTTTCTATCATTCCTTTGCCTTTAACAAAAAAAAGACAGTACTGATGAATTGCCTTGAAGACACTTCGCAGCATTTCCTCTTGATACATCCTCTGACGATAATTTTAATATTGTACTACCAGCAGGCTGCAAGTGATTATCGCATAGCGCATTTGATTGTTAGCCATCAGCCTCCTGGCCACCTTTTCTATAAACTTACAGCAAACCCAAGCAGATTGATGCTTGTCTGCCCCACTCCTTTATTACACTACTGTTGTCCTTTTAGTGAATAAAGTAAGTGGTTCTGATTTACTGGAACATTATTAAATCCTAAAAACCATTAATTCTTACAGCACGAGAGACATTAGTATGCGTAATTAGTTAAGCTTGGATATATTCATTCAACATTGTCTTTTTCAAAAAATATTGGGGGGACATGTCCCCTCTACGTTGCCCAACCCCCTATCAAATGATGATGCCCATGTCCAACAGCAGATGACATCAAAATCTCTGGTTTTATGTATCACAACAAATAAATGAAACAAAATTTAAAAAGAAATTTATTTTACAAACTGCACAAACCCACAATTTGTGTGCATTGTCACAGACACATAGCTACAAAATATCTCAATTCATCACATTCACATTTTTTTGCACTTTCACAATAACATTTACTTCACTTACACAGAAAAACAAAAGAGTAACACACATGGAATGTATATTTTACACACACAAATATAAGGCACTGATTTATTAATAGTCTCTTTGCTTCTTGTTCTGAGTTTATCCAAGGAACATTCTTGGGAGAAAAATCACAAAATGCACTAACAGTTTATAAAAATAGGAATTGTGCATATTATTTTCAGAAATGTATCTATCAAGGAAGACACATCACAGTGTAATGTCACAACCTGCCATTTTACATACCACAGGTGGTAATATTTTTCTCTGCAGGAAACCAACACAGATTTTGTAAGCTATGTTGAACTTGTTCACTAAAAAATTCTGCAGCTACTAGTCACTCACTCATATTTTCCATCTTCCATTACACACTTGAACATTTTGGCACATAGGAGATTAAATGACCCTGGAATATAAAACAAGTATGAGAATCAGACTTAATAAAATATTATATTAAAACAACAGAGAATTTTGGAATAAATCATTGTGTACTGACACTGGCCTAAACAGCAAGCAGAAATTTAAAAATACTTGAAGTGGAATTGTGTTCATACATGAAGGTGGACTCTTTCTATAAAACTACAATAGAGTTCTATATTGTCTGAAGTGACATAGTGATCAGCCCGTGTATGGAGCACAGGAAATTGCAGGCAGATAAATACAAATTGCAACCAGATGCTGCAAAAAGTAGCCCATTTCTTAACAAGAAACAAAAGTTTAAAACATAGTACTGAAAATACACATTTGTGCTTTGTTATTATTTGTGGCACACTAACAGGTAACAAGTACAATGGTGTCTTATTACCAATAATAGGTAACAGCAGTTACCTCACAAGAGTGATATGGTTTTCACCAACAACAAAACAACTTTCATCATCTATTGGTATTCTAAAATAAGTTGTTACTTAAGGAGCAGTCCTTTCTAAAATGTATTCTCTTTTGAAAAAATTGCACAAGTGTTCAAAGAGAACTCAGTATTTCATCATGTAACTCAAAATGGTTAGAGAAGCCATTAGGTTTCACAGTTTTATCTTTTTATCCAAAGATAAATGAAATTATGTTATAGTAAATGATCCATAAAGTAAAAAAAAAGAGTATTGACACTTTATGGGGCAGAAAAGCATGTGGGCCTATGGACAAAAATGATATGAGCTGTCTTCAATTTTTGTTGAGTATTTACAGATAGAAAATTTTGCTCAAGTTCAAACGATTTGGCAGTCTTTATTTATGGATGAATGAAGTGATTACATCATCTGGCATGGTGGTTTTTTGTAACAGGCACCTGCATTTTTTTCTGTACAATTAATGGTAAAGTTCAGCCTGTAACAGCAGAATATAATCACTGATTTTGTTAATTTACGAGGTGTAAATACCATCAACATTCATTTTTCCATTTAGTCTGATATATAGGGATGGTGTAAAGAAAGCAAAAATACACATTCATGGCTGTAACAATTGAAAAAATACTGAACAATGTAATACCATGAACCAAGGAAGCCCCATTTAAGGACCCATTAGACTAACAACATGATTGTGTGACTGAACCAAATTGTTTTGGATGACTGCTGATTAAATGAGAGAGAGAGAGAGAGAGAGAGAGAGAGAGAGAGAGAGAGAGATCATCTGAAGTGGGCATTTCTGTTGGACCTGTATTAAAAATTGTGTTTGAACTGCAAATGTGGGAGTATTTGTAGCTGTGAGCTCTAGGGTTAGGCACACGATGGAACCACTTAGGGATACAGCTGCTAAGTAGGCAAAAAGGTCCAGTGTACACACTGTGTACACTGGACTTCATTGCCTCCTTAGCAGCTGTGTGCATACCATGGAGAGTCATCCCAAATTGGGAATGGGTCCTTCCAGATGCAGGGAAAAGCACAGAATGCACCTAACTCCAGGAGGTGATCATGTCATACTACTGATGTGTGTAGCTTTGGATCAAAAGCTATTCCTTCTGGTTTCTGGTGGCTATCTGGTAAAAACAGCCACTCTTGCTTGAGAGATGAAGGCAGAGACCACCATTTATAGCATCATTGACAAGACCAATTGCAAACCTTTGGTACTGAGCCAAGGGTCTGAATCAGAGACTCAGATGGTTCTGTGACCATGTAGGCTGCAGGTTCTTTGACTTGAACCACAGGGTGGAAACATGTTGGGATCAGCTTAGTAGGTCAGAAGTCTTTAACGCACAGGAGGTAGCTACACAAATAGCGGGTGCTGTGTCGCATGGACTGGGTGGTTTGTCAGATTAGTGTGTCTTGAAAAACTAGAAACAGGGATTCAATCCCAAAGAGTGCTGATCAAACACAAGATGGGGATAAACTTAGGAGATGTAAGGATTATAGCTGTAAAGTGTTGAAAGCTTACTGGGAAAGAACCAGAGCTCCAAACATGAACCGGAAGCACTGAAGCTGAAATTGTTATGGATACTGAAAGGTGAATAAATTCATCTGAACCAAAAAGTGTTCAGAAAGGACAGCTTATATTCAGTTGGTGGTGGTATATTTGTTGCTGTTAGAAGTTTTTAAACTGAAGTAGATAGTTGCTGTGAGTTAGTATGGGTTGATGTTATACTTGACAGCTGGAATAAATCAAGAACTAGTTCAATATGAAAAGGGTAGAACACACCTCCTCTATGTGGTGAGTAACAGTTGTGCTCTTTCCTCACTGTTATTATTCCATCTTGGACTTTCCACTGTTTAATAATTACCTTTACCTAGCAACAAACAGTACTGGGAAAATAGAGAGGGTCATGCCTGATTCAGTGACTGGTGACAACAAGGTTGTTGTTGCGAGCTTGAGTACCATACATCCAAATCCAGTAAAAATAAATGCAAAATAGATTTTAAAAAGCAGATAAAAGTTCTTTCAGTGCCTTTTTATGGGGGCAGGCTCCATTCTTTCCAAACTACTCATGCAAGCATACAGCGGATGTGGCTTAAATTGAAAGATTGGCCTGTGTCGGTAGCTGCATGGTCAACATGCTGGATTGCTAAGCACAGAGCCCCAGGTTCAATCCCTGGCTGGGTCAGAGATTTTCTCTGCTCAGGGTCTGGGTATTGTGCTGTTCATAGGTTCACATCATCAGAAATGGCCTGCAATGTTAAGATGGTGGTACTGCCACATTCCAAAAACCAATAAATTAAAAAATATTTCAAAGAAATAATACTGATAGCAAATGAGACAAACATACTATGCAAATAAATAAGATATTGAAATGATCCACCATGGTACACAAAACAGGTCAGACTACTGTTGCAGAAGCAATGAAAAAAGTGTGCCAGGTTTAAAATAATGCAAAATTTCCAAGATTGTCAATGTTTTACAGATGCACAAAAAGTACCACGGATGACAGTGTGGGATGCTTTTAATAGTTTCCACAATGAAATCAAAATCTGGTAGAAACTCTAAAGAGACTCTGGTCATATACAGGGTAACTTAGAAGTAGAGTCCGTTGGTGTAGTGAAGCAACTTAAATCGCTTGAGAAGGGCAGGTCTTTTGATTCATAATACACACCATTTAGGTTCCTCTCAGAGTATTCTGATGCAATAGCCCCATACTGAGCGATCATATACAACCACTTGCTTGACAACAGATCTGTACCTGAAGACTGAAAAGTTGCACAGATTACACTAATAAATAAGAAATATAATAGAAGTAGTCTGCAGGTTACACATTCATATCACTGATGTCATTTTGAAGCAGCATTTTCGAATATATACTGTGTTCAAACATTATGAATTACCTTGAAGAAAACAATGTATTGGAACACAGAATGCACAGATTCTGAAATATCTTTCATGTGAAACACAAATGACTATTCACATAAAGTATTTTTAGATTTTCAGAAGACTGTTCCTCACAAGCAGCTTCTAATCAAATTGTGTGCCTACGGATCATCATCACAGTGTGCAAGTGGATTTGTTATTTCCTGTCAGAAAGGTCATGGCCCATAGTAACTGCCAGAAAGTCATCAAGTGAAACTGGAGTGATATCTGTCAGTCCCCTAGGGACTGTCTGTTCTTAATGTATATAAATGACTTAGGAGTGTGTCTGAGCAGCCCCCTTAGAATGTTTGCAGTGTTGCTGTCAATTACCATCTGATAAAGTCATCAGAAGATCAAAATCAGTTGCCGAATTATTTAGAAAAGATATCTGTATGGAGTGTATAATGGAAATTGACTCTAAACCATAAAATGTTCTATGTACTCCACATGAGTACTAAAGGGAATCTCTAAGTTCAGTTATATAAAAAATCACATTAATTTAAATGCTGTCAATTCAGCTACATACAAAGGGATTACAATTATGAGCAACTTTAATTGCAACCATCACACTGAAAATGTTGTGGGGAAGGTGAAGAAAAGAGGCATTTTACTGGCAGAACACAACAAATCTACTAAAGAGATGGCCTACATTACACATTTCCATCCTCTTCTGGAGTACTGCTGCGCAGTATAGGATCCTTACCGGGCAGAATTGATGGAGGACATAAGAAAAGTTCAAAGAAGGGCAGCTTATTTTGTATTATTGCAAAATAGAGGGGAGTGTGTCACAGATATGATACGAGAGTTGCAGTGATAATCATTAAAATGAAGATGTTTTTTGTTGCAAAAAGATCTTTTCATGAAATTTCAATCACCAACTTTCTCCTTTGAGTGTGAAAATATTTTGCTGACTCCCACTTAAATAGGCAGAAATGGCCATTGTAATATGAGGGTCATTTTTTAAGCAAAAAATGTCTGTACATCCTATCATATGACGTCCGTTCACAATCGGCTACTCTCGGCCAGTCTCTCACTGTGCTGCCATTATGTTCTACATCTCTGCTGGTGTTGGCTGTATGGTTATACTGCTTTGTTTGTCACCATGTCAATCAGTAATCCTGCTGATTGAGAAGTGCACTCAGTTATTTGGCTCTTAAATGCAAACTAAGTTTGTCCTGCTGAAATTCACTGGCACCTTGTTGGAATTTATGGTGCAGGTGTAATGAATGATGGAAATGTACGTAAGTGGTGTAGGCTGTTTAATGAAAGAAGGACAAATGCTGATCATGATGAACAACCTGGATTGCTTACTGTCATAAATGAAGACTTGACACATATTTCTACAAGTTTCAAGATTAGTAGTTTTTCACATTGTTACTGCCAAACTTCACTACCAAGAACTGTGTGCGAGATGGGTGTCAAAAGTGTTGACAGAAGAACACAAAACAAAGCAACAAAGCAAATGGCACCTTTTTTGACCATTTTGGAGCACTATCACAAGAATGGTGATGAGTTCTTGAGTCACTCTGTGATCACCAATGAGACATGGATTGCGCACTACGACCCAGAGAATAAACATCAATCAAATGAGTGGCATCATGTTAACTACCAATGAAACCATGAAAATTCAGACAAGAACCTTCAATACAGAAAATCATGGCCATGGTCTTCTGCTTGACTTTTTGCCAAGAGGAATGACAGTAAATGCTGAGAGGTACTGTGAAACATTATTAAAGCTTAGGCATACTGTTCAAAATTGTCAGTGAAATACAAATGACTCTATTCACATGAAGTATTTTTAGATTTTCAGAAGACTATTCCTCACAAGCAGCTTCAGAATTTTTTCAGTGTGCACCAGACTCCTGAAGAAGTGTTTGCAATTATCATATCATAGTGATGTTGCCTTTGTAAAACATGTGTTCATGAACAGGGAGATTATGTTGAAACGTGAAAGAACTTTAAACTTTTTTGCATATGAATTACTTTTGAATACATTATGGGAGTGACAGTGATCAATGTGTTACAAATATTTTCTATTAAAAACAGTCTTGATCACAATTTATTTATTAAGGTGACCAGTTTCAACCACTACTGTGGTCATCTTCAGACCATTGAGTAGGAACCTCTTTCTGCTGGTGTAGTGATTCTCCAGCAGAAAGAGGTTCCTACTCAATGGTCTGAAGATGACCACAGCAGTGGTTGAAACTGATCACCTTAATAAATTGTGATCAAGACTGTTTTTAATAGTAAATATCTTTTGCATATGATTTATGAGGAAAAAATGAGGCCTTAGAATTCATATGTAAGTTTTAAAAATGAAGTTAGATCTACAGCTTCTTGAACTACTACAAGAGTTTCTTCATCAGGAGAAAGATGGAAATGAAGTAAGAGAAAATGAAGGAGAGCAGTAGAAACCAAATGAACAAAATTTCACTTAATTATTATAACAGAATACAGGTTTATTTCAGCTTCATTCATGCATCCTCATTCAAATTCAAGGTTAGGACTGACACACCTGTGTATCTTTCCTGTTGCCCAACTGTCTCTTTTCCACGTCAAAGATGGTGCTTCAAAAGTTTAAAAGCTTTAGTTTGAACATGTAACTGATGCAACTGTACTAAAGTTATATGCTCAGTTTCCATCTTCCCATCTGAGTGTATGTCAGCCACACTCCCTTGTTTTTAATATAGTGTCAATATTCATTTTATCTATGTCAAAAGTTTAAGCAGCATTAAAGGTTTTGTACAGACATAATATAATATTACCTGACGCCTTTGCTAGCCAGATAGGCTTGTTCTTCCAGTAGATGAAGATAAGATACATTGGAATTCCAGACACTATGAATGAGAGGCCAATGCTCACTTCCCATGGTTTAACATAACATGGGACTGTGACCAGGAACAAACATATAACAAAGAAAATTATTGGGAAAATTATCTGGACCTGGAAATAAAATATATTTTCATCAATATGTATTCACAGTTATAACACATCTTTATTACACCAACAAACAAAATATCAAAGTTAATAAATAATCTTATCTGTTTTCACAAAAGACTTTACTAAGTGTCAATATATTTTTTAAATGTGTCATCAAATAAAGAAAAGACTTTGCAAATTTCTGCAACTCTAAATAGGAACCAGTAGCCCAACAAACAAAAAATAGAGAAAATTCTGAAGTTTAGTTAACCACAAATGTCTTTTGTTAACATGGAAAGATCTGAAATAAAGAAAGAAAGATGTTAAGAGATATGCCTGAAAGATGGGATGTATTCACATTTTTACCTTAGATTTGAATAACAATAATGGAAATTCATGGATGGAGCAAAATGTAGAATAATGGAAAGGCAACCATTCACCTACTGTGAGCACAGAAGCACAGAAATATGTAACAGAAAACAATTCACATATGCTTTCAAGCTCTTGCCCTTTTTTCTAGCAAACATACACACATTCGCACACACAACCGTACAGACATCAAATGTGCTTCCTGTGGCCACGCAGGCTCCCACAGAATGAACCTCTGTCTTTTTTGCCTTTTTCAATCAACATCTCCAAACTATTGTCCATAACATACTATCCTACATTCAGTACACTGCTCACTTCCTTCACTGTCTCTCCGCAGTACTAGTACCATTAGCACCAGGCTCCTTGTCGACCACTGCAACATCCTTCTACTCCAATATCCCCCATACCCAGCCATGGAACACTACCTTTCCCTACATCCTCCTGATCCCAAACCCACATCTTTCCTAATCCTCCTCGCCAACTGCATTCTGACCCACAATTATTTTACTCTCGAAGGACACATCTACAAAAAAGAAAAAAACAAGATTCTGTCATGGATACTCACGTAACACCACCTCTATACCTACTTATTTATGGCCATCTGGACGAATCCTTCCTATCCATTCAACAACTGCAATCTCTTGTCTGGTTCAGATTCATTGATGACATGTTCAAAATATGGATTCACAGCAAGAACAAACTTTGCTCTTTCCTCCATAACATCAAAACCTACTCGCAAATCTGCTTCACCTGGTCCTTCTCAACTTATCGAGCCACTTCAGATGACTCCATGAATAGCTCTGTCCATATCAAGCAGGCCAACAACCTAAAGTACCTCTACTTTGACATTCCATGTAAAAGACTCCCTTCCTTACAGCCTCACCACCCATGGATGCTGCATCTGCAGTGGAAAGCAGGAGCTGTCAAAATATACCGATAACTTTACCAGAGCCCTTACTGACAGACAATATCTTATCCAGCACAACCATGAACAAATCTCTGATGGTATTTGCTCCTCTACAACCAGTAAACCTATTAACCAGTCACCAACTGGCACTCTTCCAATCTCCCAGTAAAACCCTGGCCTTGAAATGCTGAAGTATATCTTCCACCAGGGCCTCAACTACCTCTTTTCGTGCCCCAAAATGAGGGATATCCTACCTAGTTCACTCAAATTCATATTACACTGCCCATCCAACTTCAGAATATCCTTGTCCATCCCTATTCCAAACCTACTCTCAATCCTGCATGGTGAGTCTCCTATGGTTGACCCAGGTGCAACATCTGTCCCATACCCCCACCCATCACCACCTACTGCAGTCCAGTTCCAGGCATTTCCTACCAAATAGAAGGTAGGGCCACATTTGAAAACAGCCATGTTATATATCAACTATGCAGCAATTACTATAAAGCAATCTATGTGGGCATGTACTGCCTTCTCAGACCACTGTTCCTCACTCCCCCCCCCCCCCTCCTCCCACCCCTACATGCAGGTCATTAGGCCTCTCTCTCTCTCTCTCTCTCTCTCTCTCTCTCTCTCTCTCTCTCTCTCTCTCTCTCTCTCTCTCTCTCTATCTATAACTACTTTTCAAACCTTCTCCCTTGTCTCTCTCCCTTCCCTTTTCTACCTCTTACCCTCACCTTTCTCTCCTTTTCTCCTGCCCCCCCCCCCTCCCCCAGTTTTCTTCCCTCTCTCTGTCTCTCCTTACATCTAGTTATGTTGTTACCTCTATACTCTTTTCATCTCATTGTGTAGCCACAAAGGCATCTGTCCAAAGACCTGCCTCTTTCCTGCCAACCCCTCTTTGCCTCCTTTCCTAAACCCTCCCACCTCCATCATGTCAGGCAGCTGCTTTTATTAAATTCTTAGCATAATCAGTCTTGCATCATGGTCTTGGAAGTGTGCATTCAGGTGTCTGTGTGGTTGTTTGTGTGAATGTGTGTACTTTTCCTAGAAAAATAGCAAGAGCTCAAAAGCTGATGTGAATGCAGTTTCCTGTTACATGTTTCTGTGCTCCAGGCTTTGGTTTGCTGTGAGTGAGTGGTTGTCTTTCCCTTTTGCATCAACTGAAAAAGATACAAAACTATTTTAAATTATCTGATGTGAGTACCTATAAATAATTCATTCCAACAGTAATTTTAATTCATACACTGCCTTCTCACACCACTCTTCCTCTCCCCCATGTGTGCTGCCTCCCCCCCTCCCCTCTCTCTTTCAACCCCTCCCTCCCGAATGTCTAAGACTGTACTACAAAAATATCAGGAAACAATTCATTTAATTGATTTGGGAACGAAAAGATAAAAATTAATTATATGTGAGAAGAAGCACCACAGAATGTCTATATAGCCCACTTCCTTGGAAAATACCTTTATTCACCGTTATCTAGAGAATTGTACGTATCTACTGATGCATTTACTTTACCTACAGTACAAAAAAATCCTGGCACGTATCAACCTAAATATGAGTATAAATTTTTTTATCAGTATGACAACATATTGTTATCATAATAACTTTTGCCTTGCTTAACTAATCCTCACCAACTGTCAGGCTTTTTCCCATCAGCGTAAGAAGAAACTGGCTACTTAGGACCATTTATCATATTTCTATAGGGCATAACAGTTGTAGGTGAATTTGGCAGTCATCTAAATAGCTATTCTACCACATCTTCATTGACAGAAATGTGCGTACCTTGATGGGTCTTTCTGCATCTGGCCACTTGTATCTCAACCAAAGCAACCCTGTTACTGACAATGTGGTAAACAGTGCCTCCACAAAGCTCAAATAATTTATCAGTGAATAAATATCTTCAATGATAAGTAGAACAAGTGTGATGATACACTGTAAAAAAGCAAATAACTATTACAGTATTTGTTTTGAAATCAACAACATTAGGAAATTAAATACTTTCAGATAATTTCAGTTTCTATGAAGCAATTTGTGAAACATGGAGATATTTGCCCAGTGGAAAGTCACTGCACTACAAGAGTAAATATAATTTAAAACAATGTGAATGCTGTTTTCAATTAAAGTTTCTATAACTCTAAGATGCACAGTATTTACTGCATACTCCTAAATTATGAAAACTGCCACTTGAAATTAACTTTCTCATTGCAGTATAGATCAAAATTTCAGATTCTGACTTACTGGTTGTGATATTTGCCTGCTACAGGGTTATTAATTTTCAAAGATACTACACACTAAAGAGCCAAAGAAACTGGTACACCTGCCTTATATCGCGTAGGGTCCCCGCGATGATGTGGCATGGATTCGACTAATGTCTGAAGTAGAGCTAGAGGGAACTGACACCATCAATCCTGCAGGGGTGTCCATAAATCTGTAAGAGTATGAGGGGATGGAGATCTCTCTCGAACAGCATGTTGCTAGGCATCCCAGATATGCTCAATAATGTTCATGTCTGGGGAGTTTGGTGACCATTGGAAATGTTTATCACTCTGTAGCAATTCTGCACATGTGGGGTGTCACATTGTGCTGCTGGAATTGCCCAAGTCCGACAGAATTCACAATGGACATGAATGGATGCAAGTTATCAGACAGGATGCTTACGTACATGTCATCTGTCAGAGTTGTATCTAGACATATCAGGTGTCACATATCACTCCAACTCCACACGCCCCACACCATTACAAAGCCTTCACCATCTTGAACAGTCCCCTGCTGACATGCAGGGTCCAAGGATTCATGAGGTTGTCTCCGTACCTGTACACATCCATCTGCTCAATACAATTTGAAACAAGACTCATCTGACCAGGCAACATGTTTTTAGTCATCAACAGTCCAATGTCAGTGTTGGTGGGCCCAGGAAAGGCATAAAGCTTTTTGTTGTGCAGTCATCAAGGGTACACAAGTGGGCCTTTAGCTCTGAAAGCCCATATCAATGACTTTTCATTGAATGGTTCACAAGCTGACACTTGTTCATGGTCCAGTGCTGAAATCTGCAGCAATTCGTGGAAGGGTTGAACTTCTGTCATGTTTAATGATTCTCTTCAGTCGTCATTGGTCCCATTCTTGCAGGATCTTGTTTTACCAGATACCTGATATTCACGGTACACTCATGAAGTGGTCATATGGGAAAATCCCCACTTCATCGCTACCTTGGAGATGCTGTGTCCCACCGCTCATACGACAACTATAACACCATATTAAACTCACTTAAATCTTGATAACCTGCTACTGTAGCAGCAGTAACCGATCTAACAACTGTGCCAGATACTTGATGTCTTATATAGGTGGTCCCACCATAGTGCCATATTCTGCATGTCTACATCTCTGTATTTGAATACGCCTGCCTATACCAGTTTCTTTGACACTTCAGTGTATATGCCTACATGTAAATATGATATTTAAAGAATTACAACAAAAACAACACATATTGTGAGATCAGGGACATTCAAGATAACAGTAACTAAAGAAAATAAACACAGAAAATTGTGTTCATTTTACATTCCGTTTCAGTTTTTTACAAAAGGCCTAACACCCATGGATTTCAAATAATAAATATGTCATGGTTATAGCTTACATGAAAAATGTATCTAGTTTTATTAAGTGCTCACAAGTTAATAGATGAGATCCTTCCCTTTAGGATACACATGTGAGAGAATCAACTGCTGTTCTATGTTATGAGGCTGCTTGTAGAAATTTTAAACACAAAAGACCATAAAACAGGTTAAACAAAAGAGAGGAAGGAAGAAGGGACGTTTGGGGTGGGTAAAAAATGTAGGGGAAGACAGAAACTGGAATGCATCCAACAAACAGCTGAAGATGTTGGGTGCATGTGCTACCCTGAAATGAAGATATTGGCACAAGGGACAATTTTGTAGCATGCTACATCAAACCAGTCACAGGACTGACAAACAATAATTAAATAAGTAAATAAATCAGTAAGGTCAGTACAGAAGGAGCATAAATGTGAACTGACTGGAGTAAATCCATTGTGGCCCTTTTTGTAACCACAACACCACCTACATTGATTTACAAAAACAAAATAGAACCAAAATCTAGGTAAGGAGATGTTTTCACTATGGCTGTTTGTGACTGTGAGTCAAGGACCTTAACCACTGTACCATTTTGCTTGGTGCATCAAAAGCAGTCTTAACTGGTGATTTTCAATCATGTTCAATGTCACTTGTAAGAAGTGGGTGTGATATATGTGTTTCTGAGCTTCCAGATTGTTTCCAAAATGCAACCACTTAATTATTTCTACATACTAATAATATATTACTTCACTTACCAGAAAGACCAGTGATGGCACAGGAGTAAACTGATCGATATGAATCAGAGCTATTGCTTTAGGAAGATGACCTTGGCGAGCTCCAACAAAGAATAATCGAGCTGATGCAAATATTGCCCCATTAAGTGCTCCAAATGTTGAACAAGCCACAAAGAAGGGCATAGTCCAGGACATCACACCAAGCAGTTTGTCACCAAATGTCTGTAAACAAAAGAAAATCACTCCATGACAGTTTTTTAGTACTCTTAAGTATGACTCTTACGATTTCAACTGTTACTATCATCATCACAAAAGTATTCACATTATTATAATTTATATTTACTGAACTGCTATTCTACAACAATTGACAGAATATGCTTTTTTCCTTTGTTTTGATATTTTAAAGAAAAAGGGAGGCATTATGCGAAAATTTGATTTGTTTCTTTATCAAGCATACTTACCACAGCTACTGCTGTTGATGACAGTAGTTCATCCTTTGACAGGACTACAAAATATGCAATATTTGCCAAAACATATATTGTTGTCACTAGTGGCATGGAAATTGCTATTGCTCTGGGAAGGTTCCTAAAATATAATTTTAAAAGACAGTAAGTACAGAACATATCCACAGCATATCATCAAACTGTATTAGTAATATTCATTTTAATTTAAATCTTACTTGTAAGGCTCCTTCAGTTCTTCTGTTACAAAATTCAAGTAGTTCCTAGAACAAGAAAGAGCAAGTACTTACTGTATTTGCTTTTCACAATTCCTTACATCCAGTTATTTTCAAATTAGAATAGTGAATGAACAATAATTAACTGGGCATGTAAAACATGAAACAGTAAACAGAACATACTGCGTGCAAGAAGATGACAAGGTATTTAATATCAAAATCCTTGAATAAGCTTAAGGAGAGGGGGTGGAGATAATTCCTGTAGGATTTTCAGATTGCTATGAACTACTTTCAGAATAACAACAAAACAAAGACCTGTAAAATTAGATTTATGGAATCTTAGATTTATGAACTTGCTAGTTGGCATCAAACAAAAAGTATGAAGCCTTAAAGCTAGTTAGCCAAATTTTATGATGCCGATTTTGTATTTCTGGTGACTGTTACCAGGAAAAGAGAATGAAATACTACCAATTTGTAACATTAACGCATGTCCAAATGAAAGACAATTTTATGGCTTTTCAACATTTATATAGATTTTCCAGCTTATGCACCGTACTGCAAACAAAGAATGCAACAAAATAAAAGTACACTATGAAATATATCATCTAATGACTGTACAAGGGGCCGCATTATGACACATACTAACAAGCAAGTTCCCAGTAGCATCGTAAGGCAAATTCCCTTGTTCCTGTCACAGCTGTATACCTTAAGTCTCCACTATTCAGGCAAATGTTTGCTAGTGGAGAAGTTGTTATTAAAATCACTCCCAGATTTTTGCAATCCATCCTAAGTTGAGTGACTGAGACCCTAGATTGCTGCAAAAAATTCATAAATCCTTCTGAAAAGTCTGAGTCTTTTTAAAGGCAAGCTTTTACTCCCAGCACAATCACATTAGATATCACTTTATTATTACTGACAGCTGATATGTTGCCATAAATTGCGATAATCCAACCACATTACATCACACAAACCATCTACCTACAGTTCTACGAACAATTAGTGAACCATGGAAAATTTGTTCAATAGCAAAGGTTGGGGTATGCCACTTCTCTAATACAATTTTATCCAGACTGCACTGGGTATTACTTTTCTATTGCCATAAATACTCTAAAAGGCAAATATGAATGTTAAGTATTTCATGAGGTTCAGCTAGCCATCAACTAATGTGATGGTCTTGTCCAGCTGAAAGGAATGGAAGGGATATTTGGGTTTAGAATCATGTTGTTGAATAGACCACAGGGACATGGATGTGAATGAAGATCACCCACATCCTTTTCAGAAGAACCATCACAGCATTTGCTATAACAGATTTACAGAAATCATGGAAAACCTAAATACAGACATTGGATGGGGATTTGAAATTAATTCCTTTTAAAACTGTGTAGTGCCATAACCACTGTACCAGTCTTTTCCACTTCTTCACCTAATTGCATCTTTTAGCATCTGTAGGTAATGTGGATTTGACAGTTCCTGCTAACACTGTCCGACATGATGACTAGATTCAGCTTACTTGTTGTATGACAACATGCATGCAATGAACATCACAAATTTAGTTAAATCTGTGAAATGACAATGAAGTAAAATATTGTGTCATAACATAACAAAATTACATTTAGTATGTACAAGCATGTTCTATGATTATTCTAATTCACTGTGGATTATTCTCCATTGTGAATTTTACCTTGTAGCCCCCCCCCCCCCCCCCCAAATCCTCCAAAGCTCCCCTTTCTCCCTTGCACTTTTAACCTTGGCAATCCCATCACATTTTCCATAACATTGATTACCAAAGAGGAATACTTTCTGCAAACCCTAAAAAAGTTAATAAGCAAAACAAAATTCATTAATTGTTGTCGACTTAACAGCATACTTTCTAAAGAATTACTGAATTGTAAGTTTGGTCTAGAACCTGAAAATAAGTTTTAACACACACTTAGCAATATCAAAGCATTTTCAATAACATGTATACTACCAAGCTAGGCACACTTGTGGTCACTACAAAAAATATAAAAAGGAAAGTTTGTTCATTTTTGTTGACTTTTACTCAAATCAAACTTTTTAAACAGATTTTGACATATAATGAAGGTCCTGAACTTGAAAATATTGAATAACATTCATTGTGAAAAGCGATATTTACTACTTAGGCTTAAATTTTTATGTTCAGTTTAACTGAAAATTTTGAAACACTATAGGAATATAGCAAAAGAATTGATGAAAAAGAATAAATTTTTTTTCAATATTTTAAAATATAAAGTAACTGACTAGATGACAATATTTTCAAAAGATGGACGTAAATAACCCCCTCAGTACCGCAAGGGTTAAAACCAATGCTGGACAGTGGTATGAACACACGCACTTCGTGCACTGTTTAATGCAGTGTACAAAGAAACTCAATGGTCTCTCAAGTAATGAACTACTGTTTATGTTGGTTAATGACAAATAAATAAATAAATAAAAACTTCATTTAAAGCCAGTCTAACAAATACAGATCACTGACAATGTTGCATAAACTGCATATCAACTTATCTAAGGCAATGATTCCTCTAAAGCTGCAGATATCACACACACTAAAATGATATATAACATTCAGCTTTGTGAAAAATTGAATCTTTCAACAAGAAAAGAACAGTACAATAATATTAGGGAAACTAAAATGTCTAATACAATCTGTAAGTAACGTCAATGCACAAACTTCATGGCACAATATTGCTACACTATATACTGACATAATATTAAAATAGCATACCATCCAGAATATGAGAATAAGCCCGAGTAAAAGGAAAGTGCAATGTATCCAGGCTCAAGATTGGTGTCAACCATTGGATTGCTAATATTTTCAGTATGACCAGTGGCCAGCATCCACAATCCAGCAAGTATTATGATGACTAGAGCAAGGATCTTGGTGCCTGTAAAGATATCTTGAACTCTTGTTGCCCATTTCACATTGTAGCAGTTTATGACAGTCAGCAAACCTGAAACAAAATTGAAATATGACATTAAAGAGGCAGTTTTCTCTCTTAGAGCACATTATCTATCGACTCTCTCTCTCTCCACCTCCACACGCCCACACAGAAAGGGGGGATGGAGGGGGGGGTGGGGAGAGGGAGAGAGAGAGAGAGAGAGAGAGAGAGAGAGAGAGAGAGAGAGAGAGAGAGATCCCTCGCACCTAAAAAGCAAAACAATTACAGTTAATCATAGTGTGAATGCCATAAGATTTTGATATGAGGTCAGAAGAAATACTTGACAGAAAAAGTGAAGCACCCAGAACACATGGTTGGGTGTCAGTATTTTTGTACAGGTATACACCACTGACAGGTATGTAAATGATTATAACTGTGATTCCACATGACATAGAACACCCAATGGAGTGTATTTGTGAGGTCCTTGTTTAATGTTGTTACCAGGCTGGGTAAGGTATGTAAGGCTGCGCACGGTGTCAGATTTTGAGTAACAACTGTGAAGGGGACAGAGTTGTTGCATACTTGTATGAGACAGCATTATCACCACTTGACAGAGTTCGAAAAGTTTGTCATTATGGGTCTCCATTTGGCTGGCTGGTTAATCGTGTGATACACAGATTTTCAACCAAATCTGACCACCAGAAGGAAGGATTGCTGTACTGTATACAAAGCACATGATAACCCTTTCACATTGGCACTCAGCATCTGAAAACAAGTAATAGACTCCTTGCAACCTCCCTGGGTCATCTGGCACCATTGTTCAGAGACTGGAGGCACCCAGACTATGGAATTACCATTCCATGTATAGACTGTATTAACACCTCAACAGCTGCATTTGGAGTGGTGCCATTATTGGGAAGCATGCACTACTGATGAATGGCATCGCACTGTGTTCAGTAATGAGTTGAAGTTCCACACTATCATCAATGACCATCATTGGCGAGTACAGTGGTCACCTGGGTACAGGTCTCATTTGTGTTTTGGACAGGCACAGGGGTGTTACTCCTGGAATCATGGTGTGAGGAGCCACTGGTTATGACTTCAAGTCACAGCTAGCTGTGATTGAGGGATCTCTGATGGCACAATAGTATATCATCAAGGATACCCCGCATCCTTATGTGTTACCTCTCATGCGACAGGATTGTAGTACCATTTTTCAACAGCACAATGTTTGTCTACATTTGACATGTGTCTCTCTGTACTGTTTGCCTGAAGCTGAGGTACTCCTGTGGCCAGCAATATAACCAGATCTGTTTCCGATAGAAGGTATATGGAACCAGCTTGGATGTCACATCTGTCCCGGTTCCACTATCCAGGACATCAGGACTAGCTACAACAGTTGTGGGTCAGCTTCCCTCAGGAGAGGATACAATGCCTTTATGGCACCCTTCCCACCTGAATCAGAGCATGCATCTGGGACAGAGTGGATGCAAAGTCATACTCATAAAGGGGCTCATACTGTCAAATTCTTTGTAACTGACTTGATTTTGTGATCACTGAAATACCGTCACATACTGCCTCAACCCATGAAGTTTCATTTCATTCATTTCATCATCCACTTCTGAGTGCTTCACTTTTTGTGGAAAGCAATGTACTTTTACTTTTCTTGACCACTAATAGAATGTAATGCAGAAAGCAGGGGAATAAAGCTCTGTACAGCACAAATAGTGCTGTAAGATGATAGGTGATGCTGAGAAACAATTTTTATCTATCACCCAAAATAGAAGCAACACATGTAACTAATGTGTAAAGACTCCAAAAAGCAACAAGTCAAAGATACTATTTGTGATGTACCAGGAAATCTTTCTTCATAGTGTAAGAAACAAACAATTGTGACACCTGCCGTGTTGTTTTCAGCAAGGCAGGCATAAATCCCTACTAATTGGTTCAAATGGCTCTGAGCACTATGGGACTTAACGTCTGAGGTCATCAGTCCCCTAGGACTTAGAACTACTTAAACCTAACTAACCTAAGGACATCATACACATCCATGCCCAAGGCAGGATTCGAACCTGCAACCATAGCGGTCATGTGGTTCCAGACTGTAGTGCCTAGAACTGTAGTGCCTAGAACCGCTCAGCCACTCCAGCCGGCCCCTACTAATTAATTATCCAGTAAATCACCATAAACTCACTGTCTTGTGATGTTACTTCCATGGCACCTGCTGCTGAATCTCAGAACTCTTTTGAGCCGAGGATAGCCACAAATGTTTGTTGTTTTACTGATCCTCTTACACCATATTTTATTGTGAATTGATACCATGAATATTACAAGCTGTGAAGGTAATTGATAGCCTATATCACCTTTTTTTGGCCACTATATACTCCCTGCAATATGATGCTGCCTGAAACTACCCTAGACAGAGCCCTTTTTCACTGTAAAATAAGAAATATTTTATACTTATCAAGCATGGAAAGTGCCATGGGTAGTTTTCTAGATGTCCAGATAAAATTTAGCTGTGGGGGCAGAAATGCAGATAAAATAGGAAGTAAACAAGTTTAAATGAACAATAACGGATACAGCACAGAAATTTAAGAAAACTGTGTCCCTCAACTCATGGAAGAGGGGAGGTTGAAGAATTAAAAAGTGCTGTATTAGGTTATGATCTGTCTGATGTCATTCATCACTGAGCTACACAGTAATCTGACATTGGAATAGCTATATTCATTGTGGCCCACCAATGGTCATTCGCAGTCTGACTTGCCGCCATGCACTCACAGACATGTACATTACTGAGATCTCAAGCAGCCACACAGACACTGACTGGTAGCTTCATGTCGCCCCAGCAAGGTGAGGTGGTCAATGAAGGTTACCTACTGGCAACAAATGTCACTTTTTGTCATGTATGTCACCCTGCTCAGCAATGAAAGTAAACACAATTATATCAAAGGGCCCCACATCAAATAATTAACATACATAAATCTTCCATTCACACTAAGTGCTCTGATTGGTGCTTGTTTGTTTCACTGTATGTGGTACCTGTTATCTGTTTTTTCTTCATATAATTTGTTCCAAATACTATTATTTCATCACTGTTTGTTTACCTTCAGCAGTCTGGCACCCTTCAGTAATTGTTAAAATGGATGCTATGACAGGAAAGTCATTATATAATTTATTTCCCAGCATGGGACCTGGAAAAGTAACCACTACATGAGCAAACAGCACACCATTATTCCCACATGTAATGGATTATGCACTGTTGCACACAAAATTCTTATTGTTGGATTATAGTAAACCTTTGTGCCTTTCACGTCAATATTTATTGCTGCCTATTCTACTTTATTTTATTTTTTATTCTACTTTGCAGAATAGGTAAATTTGTAATGTCATAATTATGTGTGGCATTGACAGCTAACATGTAGTGTTTTTCTGCCATTTGTGCACTTTTAATATACAATAATGACATCAGGTCGTGAAAATCAAATGCAACTTTCACCATTCTCTGCAGAAGGATTTGACTGCATTATATATCTGTGTCCTAAACAAAATTGTTGTACAGATTTTGAATCATATTATGAGACCCAGGCTTGCCCATTCATTCATGTAGAAGAAAGAAGAACATAATGTTCTGTTTGACTAGTATATGATTGCTAAATCTGTTAGGCTTCTGTTAATAACAATAACACTAAATTTAAAATACACCACCGTCAACATGTGGCAGTGCTTTTATCACTTACAGGAGCTCTCTATTTCTTATTACTGATCTGTCATAGTTAAATATTCTGTTGAAAGCAATTTTATTCCAGTATTTATCTTTATAAGCCAAGAAAGTTGAGATCCACCTACTGTGACTAAGTGTCCACTGGTTTTACTGTAATTTTCAATACACACAATCCTGTTGGAGAGAGCTTACCTTTGCCTTCCTCCAGTCTGAGTGTAATTGAAAAGGATATCGTCACTTTTTCTACTTCTGTTATGGACAAATACATAAAACCTGCCTCTGTAGTTCAGTAGTTACGACTGTCACACTGTAACATGAAGAATCTGGGTTCCATATCTGGTACTGAAAAGGATTTTTCCTTTGGATGAGAGCTGTAACAGTATTAGGTCAGCCTCAAGGAACAATTAAGAAGCTACCTGTAGGGTAATCAAAACCTCTATTTTGAAATCTGACATTTAAAAAGTGGGGCAGTGGTGTAACAACAACAAGCACCCTCCCTCCTCATGATTATTGGTGTCCTGTGACATCTAAGGCAGAGAATGAAGGAACAGTCTGTTTGTATCAGATAATCCTCAGGGCATGATCACTAACATGCTTTATCTTTTTTACACAGGTACTGAGTCAAAGTAAGAGAGGAGTGCAAGCCATCCAAGACATCTGAGAATTACATATATCCCTCTTCACTTTGTACAGCTGAGGAAATAAATAGTTGTTTTATTGGTACTGCTTCACAAAAGACCACCTGAGCTCAAAGTACCACCATCAATAATGCATGACCACATTAAAAATATCTGAAAATTAAAAACTTTAGCAGTTGCACAAAAGTGTTGAGGAAGCCTTTTAAAGCATAATTCCTGAGATACACACAAGATGTCCAGGAGAATATGGAGAGACATAGATTTCTGTATAAGGTGTGATGGTGGAGATGCAAGTCTGCTCTATACAAATATGGAAAATCTTCAGAAAGCTGTATAATGTACCCTCTTCAGAAGATCTAAACTGATGTTACGTTCCACAGATAATACTAAATACAAATTATAGCTTGGTGTTCATGTGTGAAGTATTTGGAGTGAATGTAAGCTATCCATGCCTCTGATAAATACTACTTTTGCTGAGCAGGCACAGAAGTGTTTAAATGATTTTCAGTCAAACTGAAACCATACTGCTAAAAACGTCTGTCATTAAAGGCTCGGGTAAAGTTATCGGAATATTTTGACCATGGGTGGCAAGGTTATAATGCAGGGATATTTTACTTAGAATGGGTGAGAGCCATCAAAGTGAAGGTACTGTTAGTGGCCAATCTTTGCTGTTTCCTCTATAACCTCAACACCTATTCTCAAATCCACTTCAATTGGTCCTTCTCAACTCATAGTGCGAACTTCCTTGACATCAATTTCCACCTTTTAGATGGCTCCATTAATACGTCTGTCCACATCAAGAGCACCAACTACCAACAGTAACTTCACTTTGTCAGCAGTCGTTGCATTTCACACCAAAAAGTCTCTCACTTACATCCTCGCCATCCGTGGATGCTGCACCTGCAGTAGAAAGAAGGAGTTTTTGAAATGTACTGATAACCTTATCAGAGCCTTTAGTAACAAACAGTATCCTATCCAGAACAAAATTGTCACTCTGCAGCAGACTGTGTGCTAATATGAAACTTCCTGGCAGATTAAAACTGTCTGCAGGACTGAGACTATAATATGGCACCTTGCCTTTCATGGTCAAGTGCAGTCCATCTCATCCATAAACAAGTCTCCCGTGCCATCTGCTACTCAGACACCAAAAGACCTTTTAACCAGCCACTGACCAACACTCCCCTGATCAACCAGTGGTACTCTGGTCCTAGAAAGCTCAGCCACATCCTCCACTAGGACTTCTATTACCTCTTGCCATGCACTGGGATGAGAAATGCCCTACCCGAAATCCTGTGCACATCATCCGAAGTAAGTGTTCCACTGCCCACCCAAACTAAAGCACATCCTTGTCCATCTGTATTCCAATCCTGCTCCCAATCCTGTGCCCCATAAGCCGTTCCCTCGAGGTCAGCCCAGGTGGAAGGTATGCCCTTACACCCACCCACCACCTCTACCGCACTCCAGTCAGAGCCATTTGCTACCCAATAAAAAGCAGGGTGGCATGTGAAAGCACATTTACCTATGCTGCAATTACTGTAAAGCATTCTACGTGGACATGACAAGTAACCAACTGCGTATTTGCAAGAACGGCCACTGCCAAAATGTGTTAAAATTCAAATTTGATCATCTTTTGCCAGATGTTCTGCATACCACAACACAAATGACTTCACCAGCTGCTTCACTATGAGAGGCATTTGGATACACGCTTCCAGTACAAATTTCTCTGATCTACACAGATTGGAATTTCTCTTCAATACATCCTTTGCTCTCACAATCCCGCTGGCCTAAACTTTCATTAACCTGATCCTGTTGCCTCACTTTGCCTTTTCTCTTCTCTCTTCCATCCACATGCCTCATTCTCCCTACCACTCTCCCACCCCTGCCCCCTCCCATGTAGGCTCTCTCTCTCTCTCTCTCTCTCTCTCTCTCTCTCTCTCTCTCTCTCTCTCTTCTCTCTCTCTCCCCCTCCCTCCCTCTCCCTCCCTCCCTACATATCTTTTTGCTATACCCTCGCTACTCTTCCTGTCTTGTTGTGCAGCTGCAGAGTCATCTGTCCAAAGACCTGCCTCTTTTCTGCTATCCCCTCCTTGCATCCTTCCCTACTCCTGCCTCTATTAGCTCAGGTAACTGTGTTCAATTATAGCACATCAATAATTAGTCTTGCTGTGATTGTGGGAGTGTGTGTTTGGGTGTCTGTGTGATGGTATATGTGAATGTGCTATTGTAAGAAAAAGAGCTGGTATTCAGCAGCTAGTGTGAATGCTTTTCCTGTTATATTTTCTGAAAGAGGTGAGTGGTTAACCTCCCCTTATTTTATGTATCACTCCATACAAGAATTTCCATTATTTTTATAGTAATCATTATCATAATAGTATAATGAAAGGGCAAAAGTCTTTAAATGTGTTGGGGGGAAAACCACTCACCACCACAGCACTGGGCAGCCACATAACAAATGATGCAACTTAATTCTATGAGGTCACCCATATTCATTTCTCAACATGGTCACCCTGCAGAACAAATACATTTCTCCCAATGGGCAAATATTTGTTGATACTATCACTGTAGAATGTTTCACTTTGTTGACAGAGCCACAACCTCACCTATCACCATCGAATTGAGAAGTCCTCAGATGTGTTCATTAAGTTTTGTAACCACATGAAAATCGAATGGGGTCAAGTCAGAACTGTATGGAGGATGATCAATGGCAATGAACCCAAGGTGTTGGATTGTTGCAGAATTCATGAGTGGTCTAGCGTTGTCATGCTGAAGGAGAGGGTGCTCCAATGTGGACAAACACTTTTTATTGTATAATGACAGTTACATTACACACCATCATGTTATCGCGTATGCTACAATTCAGGGTCATACAGTGGCAGAGGGCTGTAAATATGTAGAATAAGGGTTGCCATCCTCACATGTACCTGCAAGATATAGTTAAAACTGTCACTTCTCCTATGTCACTAATAAATGCCCTGTAGTGATCTAATAACTTTCAAAAGTCTTTCAGTTCCAACCACTTAATTGGAATACGTGTACTTCTAACATTTACAAAACGATTTCAAACTGGCTCTTAATCTCTCCAGCAGATAATCTCCTCCATAAACTCCAACAGAATAACGACTTAACTTAAAAAGGAGGAGGGTGCACACAAGAGCACCAGACTCAAATTGCCACAAATAATAATATAATTTACTGGCTTCTAAGACCACCTCACTAAGTTCACCTCGTTCTATAAACACCACCATCCAGGTAACTTCTTGGCTCCCAAACCTAATCTGAGGTTTCTGGCTACTGAGCTTCTACACAGTCTCAAATCAGCAATTCTCTCTTGGAAAACTGGAATGGTCCAACCCGCAAACCATACATGCGTATGTGAACAAACTTTCGGAATTTCTCAATTTTTTAAACTGCAAGAAATAACATGGTTGTTAACAAAGGATCCTCTTCTTTTGACTTCTGAAATATGCTACAAAAACACCACTTCTGCTCCAGAGAACACATGACTGCAAGACCCTATGTGTGCAGCAGGCCAACTCCCAGTTTCACAAGCAGCAGACGCACCACATAAAATTATTTTAACATTCAGGCCTTTTGGCTAATCAGCCCCCAGAGCAGAATGTGTGACAGTACTTAATGTTTCCTGTCAGGGCTTTAAGCAAGTTCTTTCCATCCAGTCGAAATCACTCGTCCTTGAAAACACCAAGGTCAGCCCAGATTACCATCCATTTAATTTCATTAGCAGCATAGTCAGCCCAGACTACCCACCCATTTAGTTCAATTAAGTATCTCCAGCCTGGAGAATAATCCCTGTCCTCAGCAATCAGAAAACCAATTTTGTTCTTCAGATTAGTGGCCATGACTAGCCAAAAGGTGCAGCCATGAACTGATATGTTACAAAACCTTTGGTGCCTTACAGATACAGGAACTTCATAAGCACTGCACACTCATGACAGATCCATGCATGGAACATTTTAATGTTAATCTATTTTATGAAGAATCCCTCTTAGTTTTCCTTGTTCTTTTGTAACACCTGAAGATCGGATTCACACCATGAAACCTCGGTCTGGTGTATGATTTTATCCAAATACAATATCTGCCACATAAAAGTGGAGCAGATTTATTCATCATGAAAAATATTTGCAACTGTTGTGCACGTCCTGTAAAGAGCATATCCATGAGGCAGTCTAGAGGTATTAAGTGTATTTCGCCTCATCTCAGTGGCTAGGACCTCCTCTGTATCTGGTTATTTTTGCTGACTACAGCTTTTTATCTGTAGCTTCCAGGTGCTCATCCTCCCAATGACACCAACATTAACTGACCTTGACTGTAGAAGATACCTTTTCCTGCAGAGTTCTACTTTTATTACTTGTCCTAGTTACTGAAAGGAAATCGTCAGTTTCTTCCTTTCTTATGTAATGTCTTAATTTTGCTGATGTTTCCAAAATTGTTTTCTGTTGGTGTCTGTAGTACGGTGGTGGTGGTGGTGGTGGTGGCTGCGAAGGTAGCCGTGGAGATCAGAAGGTTTTTGGGTGTAAGTTAGTTGGGCCTTAGTCAACAAGAATCGCTAGTGGCTTTGTGGCCGTGGGCGAGGTCGAGGAATGGAATGGTGCGTGGTTTCTGCGGCGCGGCGCCCCCGTCGCTGGGAAGTGTGGGCCATTATCCTGTCAGCGCCAATGATGGCCTGCCTTCCTCTTCGTCACACGCCCCGCGCCGCGCTCTGACAGATGCCGACCGTCGCTTACTGTGCTCCTCGGTAGATCCCTTCAAATAGATGACGTCACGTGGTAGACCTCAAGGCCGACGAGAAAGATTCTCTTAGACCTCGGTAGATGTGCTGTTCATCTCCAAGGCCAAATGAAATAGTAAAACAGCGACAAAAGGGGCGCTAATGACCATAGAAGTTTTGCGCCCTAAAACCACAAACAAACACAAACAAAAGGGATGGGGCGTCACTGTCCCCCCAGCGTCGACAATTACAATTTGAAATTATGAGAAACGGGACCACGCAGTAATACTTTGAAATCGTGTAATTAGCGCCTTTCTTCACATCAAATAAATTCTGTTCAAAGCGTCCTTCCTTTAACCACGGGAGATTTCCTCCTTAGACATCTGTATCACAAAGCAACTATCCCGTACTCCGAATCCAGTTGCAGTTTGCCTATTTAACGGCTTCCAGGGGCAACAAAAATTCTGTCTCAACTTTTTGCGTAGTTATTGACCGAATTTAAAAATTTAAAATGTGTCACTATCCACTCATTGAAAGGTATACTTTTATGTAAAACGTTAACACAGTGAGACAAGTACTTCAGATATAAATCGTGTGTTTGTCATGAGGCAGAGTAACTGACGACGCGCAAATACGCGGACTTTACTGATCCAGTAATTGAGAATGAGAGCAAAGACTTCCAACAAACTTTAACATAATTTCAACCCTTAACGAAACTTTTTCTCCTTGAATCTCCCAATTCAGCATTAGACATGATGTTTCAGTTTATTATTTCTTTACTACCGACTCTTTTTTTTTTTTTTGTGGTTTTAGGGCGCACAACTTCAATGGTCATTAGCGCCCTGACTACTCTAAGAATGCACCGCGAGGCACAAGTTGACCACAACAACTAAAAGGGAAAACACGATAAAAGACAGACGGACAGGCATAGGATTAAAAAACAGCATCATCAAATGTCCTTAGCGAGGTGTGTCAAATTGATAAAACGAAGAACACGAGCAGCTGCTCGTGGGTCATCCGCTAAAATGGCATCGAAAGTATTTGGCAGGTTAAGATCGAGGCGCAGTGTGTTAAGATCTGGACAGGACATTAAAATGTGTCTAACCGTCAGCAAGTGCCCACATGGGCAGAACGGCGCCGGCGCAGCCGTCAGCAGATGGCGATGGCTGAACCGGCAGTGTCCAATTCTTAACCGGGCTAAAACGACCTCCTCCCGCCGAGAAGGGCGTGAGGAGGACGTCCAAGCCACGGGAAGAGGTTTTAAGGCCCGAAGCTTGTTGTCGGTAAGTGCAGCCCAATCGGCATGCCACAGAGATAAGATGCGCCGACAAATCACCCTGCTAAAATCGGACGAAGGGACGCAACAAGAAGCTGTTCGAGGCTGGAGGACCGCAGCCTTGGCCGCGGCATCTGCAGCTTCGTTCCCAGGGATACCGACATGGCCCGGAACCCACATAAAGCTAACTGGAGAACCGACGTCCACCAGCTGCTGAAGAGAGCGTTGGATCCGGTGTACGAAAGGGTGAACCGGGTACGGATCACTGAGGCTCTGGATGGCGCTCAGGGAATCTGAGCAGATGACATAAGCAGAATGTCGGTGGCGGCAGATGTAAAGAACAGCCTGGTAGAGGGCAAAGAGCTCAGCTGTGAAGACCGAACAATGGCCACTACCGACTCGATTCTTAACACAGATTGCAGACAGTATCCACGTCCTTGCGAAACTACATCATCGTACAACACACAGCTCAGGAGATACGACGTCATAAACATTGAAATGAGACAAAAACTGGCATTTGCTTAAAAAGTGGAGAAAAAATTACCCGGGCTATATTCCTGCAGTAAATTCATACCGAGAACACTTAGAAACTCCCTACAAACTTTAAGCATAATTTCAAGTATTTTCCAAACTTTTTCTCATTTACATACTTAAGGTCAAATATTTAACACAGTAACTCATTTGTAAAGTAATCAGACGTGTGCAGTATTCTATACAAAAGAATTCGATTCTTTAAAAAAAATCGGAGGTTTGCTGGTCTTCAGTAATTTCAATTTTCAAAACTATCAAATTTCTCAATATGCTCCCAATATGAAAATTATGGAACATTCCATGCGTTTGTTTCCTCATACTCAATCTCAGCTATCAGCTAAATCGTACTTAACTTCAGTCGAAATTTTCTAAGTATTTGTTTTCCCACTGAAATAGAAATGTGGGTTTTAAGAGTTGGGTAGAGGTTGGTATAGCCGGTTCAGTTTAGTATGGTATCGACAGTCAGAGTAAATACTCACAACTACGCATTCAAGGCGTCTCATGATCGATAGTTGCAGACTTCTGATCGAACATTTTCAATTATGCTTATTAATACCTGTACTTATTATGGCTGAACATTATTTTTAATTCGATCTATTTACTGTTGAATTTGGTTTAGTGTGCTGTTTATTCAACTGTACGGATGCTGGGTTATCGTAATATCTAATACTATAAAAATGATGTATAGTTGTGTGGTTAGACTATTATTGAAAATTATTGTTGTACGTCAGTCAGTAGAAAGCTGTAGTAGATGGATGGTGCACAATTGGCGATGCGGCAAGGAAAAAAATAGACCGAGTGTACAAGAAATATCGACGAGGTCAACGCTATAAATTGACAAAGGAACATTTTACTGATCTCACGGAACCTGTAAAATCACAAACTATGAAGCTGTATGTTGCTATTACGTGTCGTTAAAAATATTAAACGATCTGTGCCGTGTATTGGACAGTGCTTATGGTTCACACTTCGCGTGGGTGATGCAGAATCACGAACTACGTTTTCACGACTATTGCCAATTGTTCTGTTTAATTCCAGAGTATTTAAAATTTTGAAGAGATCTTTATTAAGAGTATCAGTAACAACGTTATTTGAAACTATTTGTGAGGTCATTTCGTACCAAGCTATAGACTTTTGAAACTAATTTTTAAAAAATGAAAAATTTTCGTAATTTCAAACATTTGCGCACATAGAAAACTTCACGTTTCTCTCGCGCTAGGGCATGACTTATCATTTACGTTTTTTCTCTTTTTCCTTTGTGACTCAATATCTCCATCACCTGCGAGTACTCAGCACTAGAGATGGGCAAACTGAAACACGTAACTGTTTCGAAACAGTGAAACAGTTTGTGTTTTGTAATTTAATAAACCTACACATTTTATCATCTTGAATGTCTACTGTATAAGTATGTCCATATAAACACGAATGAGGTGCGAGAGCGCTAATCATATCGCAGAAAGTATGAAACTATCACTTAGGCGTCTTGGCAGTTTCGTATTTCATGCAGCAAATGCGCTACTTTCGTGTCGTGTGACTTTCATACTTTGCAGTTGGCTGAGGACAGCCATAGCTGAAGACAGAAGAACCACCACGAACGGAACTGGAGGTGGGAGCAAACTGCAGAAACAACGGATATGCTTCTGGGATTCCCACATTCCGTCAGTATGGGTAATATACCCATCCTGCTAATTTCCATGCACACAAAGGGAATCATTGTGGATAATAGGCACAGTGACTATAGCCTTACAAATAATGCCAAATAATTCGAATAAATAATATAACAGAAAAAAATTTTGTCTTTCAAGGTGTTTCGAACCGTTACTATAAATTCACCATGCTTCCCAGCCCTTCCCGTTCACCATTACACTATCAGTGATATGTCAAACAGATTGCTTGCTATTATACCTACATCAAATTTGTATATGTGTCCAATAACTGCCACTCTACGCCTTTTTTTTATTCACAATGTTGTAGGCTTACTTGCGTTTCTTAATATGATTACTGTACATGAACAGAGAAGCGTATGTTATAAAAAAAGTGTAATTTAACTGAATGATTTTCACATATTTATTATTTTGAATGTGAATAGTATGCGTTGTTTTATTGTTTGGTTAGTGTTTATAAAGCAGACGTTACGCCATTTCGGGATAGGACAGTCAGCTAGAAACGAAGCTTTATTTTCGGATATCTTAAGCTTCATGCTATTGCTTGTCGAAATCTTTTGTTTCACGAAGTGGTATATTGTGTTTCAGTACCTGCGCCGAGCCCGAATCTCGTCCGACACAGAGCGGAATTAAGCATCACTGTTTCGATACAATTAGTCCGTTCCAAGCACAGGTGGACTGAAACAGCCTTATTTTGAAACAACGATACAGTTTCTGTGTCTGGCTCGAGATCGAATCTGGTCCGGTTATCCGAGACAGGGGCGGAATGAAACACCACTGTTTCGAAACAGTGAACCACAGCCGTTCCGAAACACTGAAACAGTTCCACGTATCGATACACTGTATCGAAATATAGAAACAGTGGCCAAGTCTATTCAGCACGCTGAAAGTGAATCCACAATAGGTAAAGATGTTATCTGCATATGCAGCGAGGTTTCTGTGAAATATCTACTTCGACTACAATCGGGGGAGATTCTGGAAGTCGGCCAAGGTGGGGGGGGGGGGGGGGAGAGAATAATATCGCTTATCGCTTAACGAAAGGAGACTTGGAGTCCTCCACCGACAAATTGGTAAAATTTGGTGTTGCTTGAAGTAGTTTTTAGTAAATGTTTTGGAGTTCAGTGTAAAAACCTGTCTACTTAATGTGTGTGCCCGAGAAAATAATACGATTTGACCCAGATTTCCAGCGATTTCGTAGTTTTTGTCCGGGTGCAGCAAGTTAAGTGTTGGTAGGCTTACCCGGCATATTTAGCTGTCCTGTTTATTGTAACTAGTACTCGTACATTAATATACATACAATGTATATTAATAAATCGGATGTGAACAACTATGGAGGAATCTCCTTACTTGCCGTCACATACAAGATATTATCAGCTCGTCTTCTTGAAAGAACACAAAAACTGCTAGAACCCAAAATCTCAGATTTCCAAGCTGGTTTCAGACCAAACAGATCATGTCCAGAACAAATTTTAAACTTGAAATTGATTACAAGGATGAGACAAATGCGAAGGAAGCCTACAGTATATGTCTTTGTCGACTTTAAAAAGGCATATGATTCAATTCACAGACCCACACTATTTAAAATTCTTGAAGAAGAAGGACTGGATAAGAAGACACGGAACATCATAGAGCAGACATTAACAAATACAAAATGCAAAGTGAAATTCATGGGAAGACTTTCAAAATCATTTGAGATAAAAACTGGGGTTAGACAAGGTGATGGATTATCACCTCTGTTATTTAACTTAGTTCTGGATAGAGTCATGGCAGAATGGGAAAAAGAACTCAAAAAAGAAAAGTACTGGAGACCAATATCACTGGGAACCAAAAAAGATGACCTACAAATCCCCTACTTAGCCTACGCAGACGATCTTGCAATAATGGCAGATTCTAGTGAAATGGCAGTCAAACAGATAGAAACCTTAAAAGAGTGTGCAGGAAAAGTTGGCCTACAAATATCTTTTGAGAAAACGGTGTTTACAACAACAAATCTAGAAATTTCTAAGTTACAAACCAAATATGGAGAAATTAAGAGGGTACCATACTTTAAATATTTAGGAGAGATAATTTCTGAAAAATAATCACAACAAGAAAGAATATTAAAAGCTCGTAGGGGTCTAGGGCTGGTCCAAAACATTTACAATAAAAAATGTCTATCTATAAATACAAAAATTAAACATTATAAGTCGGTAATTAAACCAATAATGCTATATGCCAGCGAAACCTTGACACTTAAAAGGAAAACAGATATGGAAAACCTGAAGAAAGAGGAAAGGAAAATCATTAGGAAAATTCTGGGACCAAGATGGACCAAAGAGGGGTATAGATTACAGAAAAATTCTAAAATTGAAGAATATTCTAACATAGAGATAGACATGAGGAAGAGGCGTCTAAAATTCTATGGCCACATAATGAGACTTCCCGATCACAGACTCACAAAAAAAAATAGTAAGATACGTAGCATCCCTTGTTAATGGAGGAGAATGGATCAAAAATGTAAAGAAAGATCTGGAATTAGCCAACATTACTACTGAAGACATGAACAAAAGAAACAATTTCAAACTTAAAGTTGACAAATGGGAGGTCAAACCAGAGACAAAAGCGCCGAGAACTGGAACAAAATGGAGCGAAGAAAGAAAAGCTGAATTCTCGCAAAGAATGAAGACCTGGTGGGCAAACAAGAAGAATAAGAAGCCCCAGAAGTGAACCATCTTTACTTAGCGTCTTCCATGTTGGGAGCTTTACGACTAATAATAATAATAATAATAATAAATAATAAGACACCCATTTAAGGTATTTATCGGTTTACATGGCAAGCTATATGCCGCTCTTATTCTTTTGTTAAAATGTGTTTGAAATACATTGCAACCTACAGTGTTACATAATTATAAAAGAAAAGGATTGTATCTGTTGAAGTAAAATATTCGCTGATTTCTGAAGTCATTTTATCCAGTGTAATATGATACTCCATTGGGGGGGGTAGGGGCTATAGCTCCCATAGCCCCCCCCCCCCTTTGCCACTGCCCTTGACTACAATTTATGTCCCGGGACTGAAGGTAACAAATCCACCATCTCCCGCTACAAGGGGTGCTATAGGGGAAACTAAGTGAGCCCTAGTGGTAATTAAATGCTTTAATTACATTGTCAAGTCGTAAAAACATTTTGATGTGTTTTTAAATAGTTTTCCTTTTCTGAACTACGTATTCACAAATACAATTTTGACACATGCGTATTCACAAATACAATTTTGACACATGCGTATTCACAAATACAATTTTGACACAGTGCAACTGTGTTTTAATGATCACAGCTACACATGCCTATAATGGGTATATTGTTTTATTTTGTGATTCATAATCCTGTCACCTGGTAAAAATGAATAGTAATTTATTGCGGTGTTTTCCTTTCCGCTTTCGGTAAAAGCATTATACAGGCTGCTGACATTATGTGCGTATCCTACAAACTATGGTAGAAATTACACATATCACTCTGTATGTATTAATAATCGGCGTGCTGTATCATTAGAGGCAGTGAGTACGTAGTTCTAGTTGTAACTATGATCCACAACGAACACCACCCTAGGGTAAGTGACAATGTCGCACATTTACAAATATGACATTTGCTCGGTGAAATGTGGTGTAAGAAATCACTGTGGACTATAAGGGAAATTGGGTATAATCGTGTAGGGGCGTGAAACCGAGTACTGTCGTATCTCTCTTTGCGAGTTGGTGTCAACGTTTCTTTGTCGTTAGACCTTGAAAGTAGCCAGCAGGTTCAGTACCGCCATGAGGCTAGGTAGTGTCATCCGCCTTTTAGTTTCGCAAAATAATTTGTTAGATTTTTGTGGATATGCTTCGTATTTTGCGATGTTTCGTGTTCAGTAAGAAACTTCCATCGTCTTATTACAAGTTGAAAATGTTAAGTGCATTGAGTAATAATTTTACAGGCTTTATGAATATACGCTAAATGACTGCTCACCTTGTTTCTAATGCAGAAGAAATTTTACGGAAAAAGTTCAGCTGGAGTAAAACTGGGTAGAAGAAAAGGGGTAAAACTAGAAATACTCGGTATTACCCTCATTTCTTCATTATATATATGTGTGCCATAATATGCTTAAAGTTCTTAACGGTGCGCTACTGAGCGTACATATTTTAATAACTGCAGTTTAGTAATCACATACAGAATTTACAATTACTTTGCAACAGTTATTAGATTTTTGTCATTAACAATATTAGTTACCCCTTATTTCTTAAGGGATACGTCATTTAAAGACAGTGTTCACAGAGGATCAGGAAGCTGAACCGATGTCCTACATCAAGATATGGAATGCCGTTTATTTGGATTACCAGCGAAAGACAGAGTATGAATTGGCGGAGAAGAATAATCTCAACCACGATTTCAGTACGGGAAGAGAAAATGGCTGGACTAGATTGGCTAAGTAAGTTTTTTTAGTGTTACTCTCTCACACTCAGGAAATCTGATCCAACTTCGGCTTCCTGCTCAATGGTTGGAATCAACTGTTGTAACCTTTTTGAAATCTTATCCAAATGATTCGAGAAGTTCAAATTTCTATCCTGCAAAGTTTGGAACATTGACGAAACGGGAACTACAATAGTAACAAAGCCGCATTTGAAGACCTTGGCCCACAAGGGAAGTAGGCATGTAGGAGTCTTGACATCAGCAGAGCGACGACAATTGGTAATGGTGGCAATTTGTTTCTCTGCAGCAGGTCATTACGTTCCTCGACTTCTAGGTTTTCCTACGAACTTTCGGATGGAGCACCGCCAGGAATAGTAGCAGCACGTCATCCTAGTGGGTGGATGCAAGCTGAAGTCTTCGTCCATTAGTTGCACCACTTCATTTCTCACACCAAGTCTTCCACGAATGAAGTTCTTCTGTTGCTTGACGGCCATGCAATTCATGTGAAGAACTTGGTGGTTATCGATCTTGTTAGAAAACACTGTGTCGTGATTGCTTTCCAACACATCGCACCTGTAAGTTGCAACTAACTGACGTCAGTTTCATGGGGCTCTTGAGCACTTTCTCCGGCCAGGAAATTACGGCAAGACTTATCAACCATTCGCGAAGAGTGATAAATCAGTACCAAATAGCTCAGTTATGCTGCCCTTGTCTTTGCTAGAGGAGCAACAATGCAAAATGGCGTACCTTGGTTTAAAAAGACGGGTGTTTTCCCGCTTAATGCAAATGCATTTGACGAAGACGAATGTACGCCGGCACATACGGCAGAAAGAATAATGTCAGATCCCAGAGCACCACAGAATCAGTTAACGCTTCTTCTCCGTAAGCTGGTCCGTCGATGTTGTGCAAAGACTTTTCACTCATTGTTATCGCCGGAGAGTGTTATGCTAATTCCTCATTACGAGAGACCGTTATCAACCAGGCCAGGAGGAAAATGAGTCATGATCATGGGGTCTCCATATAAAAATGCGACAAAAGCATCTTCCCGGTAGATTAAAAGAAAACTGTTTAATGATTCCGGATCTGGACCACCAAAAACGATTCAAAAGACGTGGGTAACAAACAGATCTTCTGAAGGTGAAAAGGAAACGCCTTTTCTCCTCCTCCCCCCCCCCCCCAAAAATCGTCAACAAGAAAGTCAGATGGATTGTTAAAGCATTTAAAGTGTAACAAATGGGCCCGTGAATATTGTACAGGATGGAATGAAGATGACTTGCATGAATGAGTATCGGTGTGTCCCATGCCTCAGACGGAAAATACCTGCTTGTACCCACCCGAGTACCTCCTGTTACCCGTATGGGGTGTAACCATGTAACGTACACTGCTCGTATATCTACATAAATCAAAATGTAAACGTTCTTAAGTCTCCGAAAGTTCTTCACCACATGCTTTGAAATTTTGACACAATGTTGCATTTGAATAAGCGCGTGTTTTTATATACTTACTGAAGTACTGTATGGTATATACATATGGCCTATATATAATAAATAAAAATTATATATATATATATATATTACGACACTCCAGTAGGTATATAAAAACGTGTATTCGAAAGGAACGTTTTGTCAAAAATTTCAAAGAAATCGATGAAGAACTTTCGGAGATTTAAAATTTTGAACAAAGAACATGAGATGTTTGCGACACATTTTCCAAGCAATCGGAGATTTACGATTTTGTACAAACGAACATTTATATCTATATTAATAAAAATGCAAGTGTTCATGTGTTCAAAATCTCAAATCTGCGAAAGTTCTTCATCGATTGCTTTGAATCTTTGACACAACGTTGCATTCGAATATGCAGACTATTTTGTATATGTCTTATATATTGTATTGTGTGAGCGTGTAATACGTAAAGCGGAAACATTAAGAAAAAATCTCGAAAAGCTCTTGGCCGATTTACTTTGACCTTTTACGCAATACTTTAATGTACATTTGGTCGGACATAGGTTACATGTAATGGTGAAACGTTGTTAGCAAACAGAGAAGATGAATTTATGGCTTTCCGGCTCATGATTAGAATACTACTGCAGAATGCGAATGTGCAGTAACAATAAACGAGACTCAAAGTCAGAGGAGGGGGTGGGGGGGGGCTGGACAAAGCGGTGGGAGGAAATGGCGATAGAAAGTGGGAAGCAGGAGATGATGGAGACAGGGGGGAAGGAAAAGATAGACAAAAAAGGGAGCAGGAGCTGATGGAGACGAGGTGAAAGAAAAAAAGATAGACGTAAAAAGGCGGGAAGGAGGTGATGGACAGAGAGAGGGAGGGGGCAGGAAGAGATGGAGAGAGACGAGGGGGAGGTAATGGACAGAGACAAGAGGGGGGAGGGGGGGAGGTGGAAGAAGCGTGTGCTTCCTGTTTTCTTTCTTTTCCATTTAACCACACTGAGTCACAGCAACGTGTAGCTGCAAACAGATAGTATTAAACATAATTCAAAGCAACAAAATTAAGTTCTTGTAGTTCATATATGTTGTGCATTCCTTGTTTATTTTTCACTGAAAATTTCGTTCGGAAGGTTTCTGGGACACTGCAGTACACCTTCAGGGAACCCGCGTACAAGACGCAAGTGCAAACAAATTCTAACGTAATGTTCCACTATCTGGATTCTAGTCACGTAGGCATGACAGCAGACACAGAATGAATTCAGAGAGCACCTTAACAGATTAGTACACCCCGTATGAAAGTGTGACACATTGCTCGCGGAACTTAAATGGGATGCTTTGGAGAGAGGGCGACTTCATCTTACTGCAACAGTGTTACGTACATTCGAGGAACACTATGCAAAACTTCTGCTGTGGAGATCGTATATCTAGTGTAGGAACCATGAGACAAGGATGAGTGCCATCTAGACAGTCATTTTCCCCTCGCTAAATACGCGAAAGGAACAGGACAGAAAATCGATAATATTGTTACAAAGTGTCCTCCATCACGCACCGTGCAGTTGTTTGTAGGGTACATTATTGTGTTTCTACATCAATACTCCGTAGGCCACCCGCCGGTGTGTGGCGGAGGGTACGTCTGGTACCAGCAACTGATGTCCCCCTTTCCAGTTCCATTTGCGAATGGCGTGCGGGAAGAATGATTGTCGGTAACCCTCCGCATTACCTCTAATTTCTCGAATTTTTTCGTGGTAATTTCGCAAGATAATTGTGGTAGAGAGCAATATGTTGTCCGCCTCTTCCAGGAAGTACCCTTTCGGAATTTCAATAGTAAAGCTCTCCGTGATGTACAACGCCTCTCGTGTAGCATCTGCCACTGGAGTTCGTTGAGCATCTCTGTAACGTTCTCGCGCCGACTAAACCATCCCGTGACGAAACGCGCCGCTTTTCGTTGGATCTCCCCAGTTTCTCCTACCAGTCCTACCTGGTACGGATGCCATATTGATGAACAGTACTCAAGAATAAGTCGAACAAGCATCTTTTAAGGCACTTCCTTAAGGCATTTCCTTAAGATTCTTGCTATGGATCTCAGGCTGGAGTCTGCTTTTCCTACTATTTGTTTTATGTCGCCATTCCACTTTAAGTCTCTCTGGATAGTTTGTCCTAGATGTTTCCACCAATTTTTCATCAACAGTGTATTAAGATATGTGAACACAAAATAAGCAGTCTCGCATATGCGGATGACTTAGTTGTGATGGCATATTCGATTGAAAATTTGCAAAGTAATATTTCAGAGCTAGATCAGAAATGTAAGGACTATGGTATGAAGATTAGCATCTCCAAAACGAAAGTAATGTCAGTGGGAAAGAGATATAAACGGCTTGAGTGCCAAATACGAGGAACAAAGTTAGAACAGGTGGACGGTTTCAAGTACTTAGGATGCATATTCTCACAGGATGGCAACATAGTGAAAGAACTGGAAGCGAGGTGCAGCAAAGATAATGCAGTGAGCGCTCAGCTACGATCTACTCTCTCCCGCAAGAAGGAAGTCAGTACCAAGACTAAGTTATCTGTGCACCGTTCAATCTTTCGACCAACTTTGTTGTATGGGAGTGAAAGCTGGGTGAATTCAGGGTACCTTATCAATAAGGTTGAGGTTACGGATATGAAAGTAGCTAGGGTGATTGCAGGTACTAGTAGATGGAAACAATGGCAGGAGGGTGTCCACAATGAGGAAATCAAAGAAAAACTGTCCTGAACTCTATAGATGTAGCAGTCAGGGCGAACAGGCTTAGATGGTGGGGTCATGTTACACGCATGGGAGAAGCAAGGTCACCCAAGAGACTCATGGGTTCAGCAGTAGAGGGTAGGAGGAGTCGGGGTAGACCAAGGAGAAGGTACCTGGATTCGGTTAAGAATGATTTTGAAGTAATAGGCTTAACATCAGAGGAGGCACCAATGTTAGCACTGAATAGGGGATCGTGGAGGAATTTTATAAGGGGGGTTATGCTCCAAACTGAACGCTGAAAGGCATAATCAGTCTTAAGTGATGATGAGTGTAATTGTACGATAGTGGATTTCTTTTCCTATGTACGCGCAATATTGTATACTTATTTATGATAAAGGTCGACTGCCAGAGACTGCATAATTCATCAACCTTTTGTAGGTGTTCTCGAACCACTATGCAGTGGTTTTTGTTTTGTGGTCAGAGGTCCGACTGCAACAGTCTAAAGTGTTCTCATAAACTCCCGAGTTTATTTCGTCATAGATTAAATAAGCCAATGTCTTGTCCTAGATCATAGAAAACACACGCAGACCATAATGCAAATTCTATTGAATTTGAGAATCGGCTGGATACCGTTCCACAGGCGTATGTCAGTTTCCCACAGGTTCAGCTCGGCGCTGCATGAAACTGCGTGAAACCATCTTACGCTGCTTAACATCCCAATAATAGTGTCTGTCATTTGCTCCACAGTAGCGCTGTCGAGCTTTCGTTCTTCTGATCAATGCATTCTGTGTAACAGCACTATCACAAAAATAGATACCTATCGGTTCACTATAGAACATTTGTGTCACTGATCTTCGTACCTTAGGTAAGTGGGGTGGGGACTTATTGTTTGAGCAGACCGAGGTGATGCAGCGGTTAGACGACTGGGCTTTGCATCTGTGAGTAACTGGGTACAAATGCAAGTCCATGGTGTCACTAGATAGATTAAGGTGTTTTCTTCGGAGAGCACACGACTAAATATCCTCCTCCTCCTCGTTGTTTCAACGCGGTTAACGTACGTAAGCAAACGTAACTTCTCTGGAGAAATGCTCAACCTTGTTGACACTGTCAATCACACAACTTTCGAATGAATCGCCGCAGTGGAAACACTATGGACACGCATCCGGGAGGATGACGGTTCATATTCCCGTCCAGCCATCCACGTTTTGGTTTTCCTACGAGGCTGCACACGACTCAAGGCAAATACCAAGGATGGTTCATGTGGAAAGGATACGGCTAGTTTCCTTTCACAATCCTAGCAAGTGTTCCGTCTCTAAAGACCTCTTCTTCCAATCTTACCTCTTTCCGAACTACATTCTCACCTCATTTAATAGTTTTTTTCTTAGAGACAAGTTACTTAGGTGTTCACATCATCCTCAGATAAATTTAGCAGGCTCTAACATATTGTGTGTCGTCCGGTCACGGGTTTTCAGACTCTACATAAGTGCAGGATATGCGAGAAGTCCCCGTACCCCTGTAACCTCTGCTTACTATCAAATGTTATTATACAGGTTGGTAGCTGTGTTATTTTTTATCAGTTGCTGGAATCAATTGGTGTAATTCATGTTTACATGTTTTCGCAATCGGAATCGAGTTTTAAGTTGTAGCAATGAGAGATGTGAGCGGTCGTAGATACACTATTGAGGACGTCTTAGTGACAAATGCGTGCCAGCCCGGGTGGCCGAGCGGTTCTAGGCGCTACAGTCTGGAACCGCGCGACCGCTACGGTCGCAGGTACGAATTCTGCCTCGGGCATGGGTGTGTGTGATGTCCTTAGGTTAGTTAGGTTTAAGTAGTTCTAAGTTCTAGGGGAATGATGACCTTAGAAATTAAGTCCCATAGTGCTCAGAGCCATTTGAACCATTTTTGACAAATGTGTGGGTGCACGAACGACAACGCATATGGCAGACAATGAGACAGATTATGGGAGCATTCTGGATCGGGAAATACGTGCCTTTGCCTTTGGCTATGTTAAAGACAGGCCGAGGAGCGGAAGGGTGAAGACACGAGGAAAAACATGTGTCAGTGTTTCTCCTTCGATTGGACAAGCTCCTATGAAGTAGACAAGTAATCGTGCTTCCGAACTCGGTATACCGAGTACACTAATGCGAGATCACATGTAAAAAGACCTTAAGGTCAGATCTTCTCGGCCTAAATTCGTAAACGAGTTCTCGGATACAGATCGAAATGAGCTAGTTTCAGCACGCTGCGCTTTGTTAACTGACGATATATTGGTTCAAATGGTTCAAATGGCTCTGAGCACTATGGGACTTAACATCTGAGGTCATCAGCCCCCTAGAACTTAGAAGTACTTAAATCTATAACTAACCTAAGGATATCACCCACATCCATGACCAAGGCAGGATTCGAACCTGAAACCGTAGAGGTCGCGCGGTTCCAGACTGAAGCGCCTAGAACCGCTCGGCCACACCGACGATATACTGATTAAAAAATAATAATAATACAAAATAAAAAACGCATACGCACACACAAATGCATACACAAAAAGCTCACAGATACTTCAATAATTACACTCTAAAGCTCGGCAATAACATCTGACACTCGGCAACACAAACCAAAACATTGCATCGAAACAAGTGTCAAGTTCATAGTGCTGCGAAATGTGGGGGAAAAAAACCGCAAATTGGCATTTAGAAGAGGAATGACAACACCAGAAATGCAACAGTAGGTGTAAGTAGGAAATCGTCCACCCAACCTGTAAGTACAGTTCAAAATATTACTACTTAATAGGAAATACCAACCACCAGAACTGTTTCTAACCTAAACGTACAGTGACCAAAGTGTAAATTAAATAGCAAACATATGTACGTATTCCAGGCCACTGAAGATGCCTTGTAGAAAATAAAGGCGAAACGTGTATGGCACTAAAATTGCGTTTTATTCAGTTGCTGTCAGGCGGTCCATAAAGTAAAAATTATCAATATACCGTAATATTACACGCAACTGAGGAAGACAGGATTACAAAAGTGAACTCAATTTCCAAACGTAGTCAACCGTGCCAAAGTCACGATTTCAGATAAAATTGCCATTTATGGCAGCTCACCTGCTAGAAATAATGTCCTCTGGGCCAGAGAGTGTTCATTACATAGTCGAGTTAGAAAGGAACCCGCCTCACGTTATGATATGGGCGGCGATGACAATACACCTGCTTTGACCGAACTTTTTTGAAGGGGCTGTGAATGGCGATAATTATTTACAAATGGTGAAAACATGGTTAATACCTCAGCTAGAGGAAAGGGCCTCACCGAACGCATGTGGTTGCAGCAAGACGATGCGCCTCCACACTCCGCTCTTGCAGTGCGCGAGTTCCTAAACGAACAGTTTCCAGGGCGGTGCATAGTCATGGTTCATCAGCAACACTAGCTCTGTTCGATTGGCCACCAAGAAATTCTCACCTTATCACACCTGACAACTCGCAATGGAGAGTCATTAAGGCGCATGTATCTGCACGTCGTTATGCTACAAACGAAGAACTGTGCAGCGCTGTTGAGAAAGCATTTTGCACTGTAACAACGGACATGTTCAGAATATGTCAAGAACATGGAGGCTCTTGGAAATGTGTTTATGGCATGATGGAAGAACATATTGATATACTGGACCTTAAAACGTAAGTAAGTGTTAGTGCTAAAACAAATCAAATGGCTTTCGATACTAGGGGCACGGGGATTTCTCGCCCAACCTGTAGATCGCTCTTTCTCTTGTTTAAGCACATGGATTGTAACGCCCAAGTTATTTTACCTACCTGTGATATAAACTCTGACGAAGTTTAAATAGTACGGAAATTTCATACGCAGTTCATTCAAAAATTTTTAAAAAATTACATATTTTTGATGAGAATATTCCTAAAACTTTTACTACCAACTTTAATAAAGTTTGCATCACTAGTACTCTACAATACAGGGTTATTAGAAATGATTGAAGCGATTTCACAGCTCTACAATAACTTTATTATTTGAGATATTTTCACAATGCTTTGCACACACATACAAAAACTCAAAAAGTTTTTTTAGGCATTCACAAATGTTCGACATGTGCCCCTTTAGTGATTCAGCAGACATCAAGCCGATAATCAAGTTCCTCCCACACTCGGTGCAGCATGTCCCCATCAATGAGTTCGAAAGCATCGTTGATGCGAGCTCGCAGTTCTGGCACGTTTCTTGGTAGAGGAGGTTTAAACACTGAATCTTTCACATAACCCCACAAAAAGAAATCGCATGGGGTTAAGTCGGGAGAGCGTGGAGGCCGTGACATGAATTGCTGATCATGATCTCCACCACGACCGATCCATCGGTTTTCCAATCTCCTGTTTAAGAAATGCCGAACATCATGATGGAAGTGCGGTGGAGCACCATCCTGTTGAAAGATGAAGTTGGCGCTGTCGGTCTCCAGTTGTGGCATGCGCCAATTTTCCAGCATGTCGTTACAGGACACGTGTCCTGTAACGTTTTTTTCGCAGAAGAAAAAGGGGCCGTAAACTTTAAACCGTGAGGCATCCAGAAGCTTTAAACTGCGCATACCATCGCCGAATGGAGTTAGCAGTTGGTGGATCTTTGTTGGACTTCGTCCTGAAGTGTCGTTGCACTGTTATGACTGACTGATGTGAGTGCATTTCAAGCACGACATACGCTTTCTCGGCTCCTGTCGCCATTTTGTCTCACTGCGCTCTCGAGCGCTCTGGCGGCAGAAACCTGAAGTGCGGCTTCAGCCGAACAAAACTTTATGAGTTTTTCTGCGTATCTGCAGTGTGTCGTGACCACATGTCAATGAATGGAGCTACAGTGAATTTATGAAATCGCTTCAATCATTTGTAATAGCCCTGTACTTTCACAAAGTGAACGTACACAGCCATATTACCAAGATTTAACAGTAATGTCGCTGAATAGAGACTTTGGCTAAAGGGTGGTACAACGTTGAAAACTAGTAATTTTATTCCGCAAAGGACTTGCACATAAACTATTCTAAAGACAAAGGAAATGGGATTATCATTAGTTTGATGTATCCTCGACAGAGTGTGCTCCTATTGCCGACGGCGAATTGTTTTCTCCATCAGACGGCGACCCTGACAGAAGAGACGCACAGCCCGACGTCACAGGGGGCGCGTGCAGCGCTATTTTCTTAGACTTTCAGTCACCCAGGAAGTACTGATGTGTAAGTAGGATCCAGAACTTGAAAATATCTTTTAGAACATTCTTAGCAGTGTCTTCGCATTTAACGAATACTACCAAGCTGTGGATAATCACCACAAAAAAGTTAAAAATGCAGATTTCGTTAATTTTTGTTGACCTTTACTTACAAGATACTTTTTAAAGAGATACCGATGTGAAGCCGGCGGGAGTGGCCGTGCGGTTCTGGGCGCTGCAGTCTGGAACCGCGCGACCGCTACGGTAGCAGGTTCGAATCCTGCCTCGGGCATGGATGTGTGTGATGTCCTTAGGTTAGTTAGGTTTAAGTAGTTCTAAGTTCTAGGGGACTGATGACCTCAGAAGTTAAGTCCCATAGTGCTCAGAGCCATGTGAACCATTTTTTTGTAGACCATCAGCTGTTTCATTGTTAGAGTGGTAGCTGGGCCAGTACTGGCAGTTTGGGTTGTAGCGTCGGCGCCAGCTCTCATTCCTATAAGCCATGTTATCTTTCAGCGACAACCTTGTGTTAAATGACAGAGCTAACAGCGAGCCGGAAGTGGCGTTGGTTGAAGGAACGGACTAAGCAATGTTTGTTAAAGTGCAAGTCAATCTTCTCGTTTCCATGGAAACTTTTTTTTTTTTTTGCGACTTTTGATTCAAGTAATTACATTATTGTCTCAAAAACGCTCGTTTCGGAGGTTTCAGGGAATTGGTAAAGAACTAGTTTAGGCAGTTAAGAGGAAATAGTTCGTGATGCTTAATTTCTGTACAGCATTTAGGTCTTGGAATTTTTCTGGGTGCAGTCAGGTAGATGCGGGACTCATAACAGCGGTGCAGAAGTTGTGACACTTTAAGCTTGTCTTGCTGCTCATATTGAGACTAGTGACCCTCTGTTACATATACTATTAAGATGAAAAAAACGACGCAGCACGAAGGAATTGTCCGAATGGGACGGAGTTCGGTAGATGTGATGTAAAAGTACAGACAAACACGATTACGATTTCAGAGAAATTGGATGATTCAATCAAGAGAAAGAGCTTCACAAATTGAGCACGTTAATAACGCATTGTTAAAAAAAATGGCTCTGAGCACTAGGGGACTCAACTGCTGTGGTCATTAGTCCCCTAGAACTTAGAACTACTTAATCCTAACTAACCTAAGGACATCACACACACCCATGCCCGAGGCAGGATTCGAACCTGCGACCGTAGCAGCAGCGCGGCTACGGACTGGAGCGCCTAGAACCGCACGGCCACCACGGCCGGCACATTGTTCAACCTGTGGCCCTTATACAAGTAGTTATTAGGCTTGCCATTGATTGATGGAGTTGTTGTATGACCTCCTGAAGGATATCGCGCCGAATCCTGTCCAACTGACGCGTTAGATAGTCAAAATCCCGAGCTGGGAGCTGGCTGGGGGGGGGGGGGGGGGGGGGGCCTGCCCATAATGCTCCAAACGCTCTCAGTTGGGGAGAGATCTTGCGACCTAGCTGGCCAATATTATTTGGCAGGCACAAAGACAAGCACTTTGCGGGAGGGCATTACATTGCTGAAATGTCAGCCAAGAAGGAAAACATTTCATCGACGTACCGCTGTGCCTTTGCAGTGCCACTGATGACAATCAAAGGTGTCTTGCTATGAAAGAAATGGCATCCCAGACTATCACTTCTGGTTGTGGGGCCGTATGACAGGCGACAATCAGGTCGATAACTCACTGCTGACTGGCGCGTCTCCCTACTTTGGCCAGCAAGGTCCCCGGATCTATTCCCAACTTAGATGTTCGGAGCATTAAGGGCAGGGTACTCCAACCATCTCGGGATTTTGAACATATAACGCGCCAATTGGACAGAATTTGGCACGGAATTCCTCACGAGGACATCCAACAACTCTTTCAATCATTACCAAGCCCAGTAAGTACTTGCATTTGTGCCAGGGGTGGATCAACGCGTCAATGACTTGCCCAATTTCTGAAGCCTTTCTCTTGAATAAATCCAATTTTTCTGAAATTGTAATCATTTGTTTGTCAGTACATATACATCACATCCACCCATTTCCGTACCATTTGGGTAATGCCTTCATGGTGCTTCTTTTTCCTAAGAGTGCTTTACGAAAGTAGCAGGTGTAGTCGATTTTGCCATTACTATTTTTCCGTCACCTACTGTGGCGTGATTACAGATAGACTACATAGTGAACGCAATACTCATTCGTAGAGATGCGTCTTTTGCAATCGTTGTTTCAATCCAGATTTGTTTGAAACCGTGAGCTACAAGCTACGTTGTTACTGAAAAACAATTGCCACAGAGACTTCAGTGGACAGACACGAATTGATTCTTCCATGCGTAAAATAATACGGATGATTAAATCAAATTTATCGCTGCAGTTCATGTTGAGCTTAAAATAGATGCCACGGCAATAGCAATAGAAGGTGACTTGATGCATCCAAATTTACGGTTCTCCCCTCCCCTTCCGCGCTACCCATTCACCGCACTGCAGTAAGTCAGAGCCGCTACAAACAGTTAACGACAAAAATACGGCAAGTGAGACAAAAATTCCGTTTTTTGTCGATATTTAAACCAAGTCAACAGCGATATCATTAAAGAGGCTAGGGCCAGTGGATAATTGCGACGCATATTATGAAATCAACCCAGCATAACGCTGAACACTGATTGTGCGGTTAGAAAAATTGTTTGCCCTATGACACTCAGTCTTCTGCCTATCGTGCGTTCTTCCAGTTTAGCGATTATAGCACGAGTATCGACTTGAACTTACTAATTGGAACTAAATATCGCCGACTACAGTAACTCGAGGAAGAGGAGGAAATTAGTGTTTAACGCCCCGTCGACAACGTGGTCATTAGAGATGGAGCACAAGCTCGGATTAGGGATGGACATCGGCAGTGCTTTTCAAAGGAACCAACCCTGTATTTACCTGAAGCTACAGCAACTCGAGGAAACAGGCAACACAGCTACAATTTTAACGCCGAATTCCTAAATTATCGGTGGAATAAATAATGATAGACTTACAGATGTAAAGTACACGGCATAAAATGTAAGTCATGAAGTATAAGGTCTATACAACAAAATGGATAATTAATGGACATATTTGTATTCCCATAAAGTTATACCGTATACACTTCAGCCAAGGTGACGAAGACTGTTAGGAGTAATAAGAAAACATGAAATACCAGCACCGCCAACAACAAGTAATAAAAGGAAATACACCACATACCTGTACATGATAAAAAGTAAAGTCATATGGCACTGTTGGCTGGGAGACCACGGGACTGTTTAGCAGTATAAATGTGGAACTTGTTTCCAAGAAGTACCAAATTTGTAAAATTCAAAAAATGACTTAGAGATGGCACGCCCTGCCTAATAGCTTTCTGAATCTAAGAAGTAAACATTTTTTCTTGCAAAAAATATCAAATCTCTTACATAGAGGTAGTCAAATCCAGCATTTTGTATCACAACATACAAAATGTCTTTGAATTTTCGTAGCAAGAACTTCCAAACCCTCTTGCACGGATGTGGCTTAGTGTTGTGACGTCACAAACGTAGTCGGCCGACTTCTGTTTGTTATTGAGTTATTTCATGTAATATTCTTGTGTTTTCTGTAGTGTACGCTTATGGTAAACACTTAAAATGAGTCCTAATATGTCCGATGAATATGCCGATGTGACTGAATTTACATAAAAGCCAAGGAAACGTAAAAGATTTGTTAATATGCGGAAGCGAAGTGTTTTGAAACACGTAAAACGTAAAGTTCCTGCGTGTGCAAAACCTCAAATCATTTGTAAACATAATGACAACTTTTGCAAAGTATTATGCATATCAGAAGACATTATGCATAAGATAACAGATGTCGGAACACTACAGATGCTGTGAGTCAGACAAACGTTTTGATGGGGTATACCGATGTGAACTATTTTAAGAGAAGAAGACCTGATCAAGGTAAGGAAGATGTTCGAGCAAAGCGAAAACTGTAAGCTATTGAACACAAACTGCTCTTCAGGGGAATGTCCCTTTTTGTAGACTTACATTTCGAATTATTTCTTATGTTGGGAGAAGGACGTTGAACAATCAGCTGAAGATAAAATGAATAGTGGGGCAGCAGTTTCTGAAACAAAGTGGTACGAGGCCTGGTGATGACATGAAGAAACTACAGCCTGAAATTACAGCTAACAAAACAAGTTTTAAATGCAGACAGCAACACTGGGAGAGAAAAAATACACCATTAACAAAATGCAGAATTAATCATAAGTAATATGTGGAAGTTATTTTGCGATGAGAATGTTATTTCTTCATGAAATTACAATTTGTACACTTTTACAGTAATTCTTATGAGAAAAAGTGCCAAATCCAAAATTAAATTCCTAATAACTGTATAATACCTCAAGTTTTTCTAAAAGGCATATCAGTGAGTCCCAGACAAACTATTTATCAACTATGGTTTGCATAGAAGAACTATTGTGACTACAGGGAATTTTTCTGCTCTACTTAGAAATCTGCTCAATTGGATTTGGTGCCTTTCGGATCAAGCTCCACAAATGGAAATGCTTTCCTTCCTCGTGAAGAGTGGAATGACTCTTAAGCGTATCTGCCCAGTGATGTCGTTTTTGACGAGTGCACATAGAGTTTAATGTCATGTGTGCGTTGTTGTTGATGAGAAAGAAGGTAGAAGGTAAACTAGGTTCCAGCACATCGCCTACTGCTAACGAATAGCATCTCTCAGCGGCATCTCATGGTATGAAGGCCCATGTAACGTTGTCGCTGGTTATCCTTCCATAGGACGCGGCAGTTGAGATTAACGTCCTGATCCTATGGAAAGATCGGCATCAACAATGTCACTTGCCTTCACTTCCTGAGTTGCTACAGAGGTGTTAAGAATTTAAGCCGAAGCATAAACGCGATGCCTAGTCATCACCTCTTCTCCCCTTGCGGCTAAATATTAAAGTTTAAAATTTCTTCCACAACGAGGATTCGAACCGTATATTTTACAGTCGAGCGCCACCGAATAGGAACGCGTAAGCGACCTCTAATACGGAGGCAGATTGTACGATACGGTGAGAAGAAATGAAAAACACGCGGCACAAATGACACAAAAATGAAGAAGTTAAGGAAGGCATAACGAGTGTGACGAACCTCTGTTGACGCCATTTAGTGTAAATTGTATTGCAATTTGTCAAAAATACTATTTTCTCTTAGCTAACATCATTTTTGTATTAATATCTGTTAGACATTAATCTTAATACATATGTCTAATAATAGTACAAGACTCATTAAAACGCTGTATGAGGTAAAAAGTGTTATGTTAACCGCAGATGACAAATTCACATATCGTATTATGGATGAAGACTTACGTAATGAAACTACTAAGAGCGCTTCATTAGTACGCGTTTAACAAAAGCGATGGCACAAATTGACTGAACAGTAGTGTATTTTGGCAGTAGCAGTTCCCCTAAACGTTGTTGCACAGGTTGCATATCTCTGATGTCACAAGGCTTGCGTTCAGTTTCATATAATCCCTCTGGTGCTGTGAATAAAAAAATACGATTATAGTGCAACCGGTTACCGCCAGTAAAACACATTAACCTTAACCAGGAAGGATTTAAAACAATATTCTTGAATCTTGCTGAAGAGAGTTGTTTCAAATTTTCAGCTAAGCATATCCACGAACATACAGTATCTGTTTCAAAGAAACTCTGCTTTTACGATACATGTACGTAGACATAATGGTGCAGCAAATGAATCCTGTATTGAAAACAAAACTGATTATCATTATCAAATGGTTTCAGGAAAAGAGCATGGCGAGTTATTAACTTAAACTCTCATTCACTCATTCTTTAATAAATGACAAGAACACAAAAATATGTTTTAGAAACGAAATTCATATTCTGAAATAAAACACAAAGCAGGCGTAAAGTTCGTGAGTTTACACGACAGCTAACTACAACTACGTGCACTGATAACTTTACTGACAACTTTTTTTGTGGGGGGGAGGGGGGGGGGCGTAGCACACCGGAAAGTTGGAGTTTGAGGAACAGCTGAATAGCTTATTTCGACCACAATTCAGAGTGCTCTGCTCATCGCCACGAACACTTAACTGATTATTAGTAGACAAAATCCAAAGTGATTCAGCTCAGCAGTAGCACCGACTTGAGGACTGTTATTGGCGTAGACGGGACTGCACCAATCTAAAATCCACTAACCAAAAATTTTTCCAATCATTCTGTAGGCTCAATGTTAGCTAAGAGATGTCGAATGGTCAACAATTTTTGCAAGCTGTTCTGTTGCGTTCTCTCATGAAAGGAAGGGAGGCCCAACGGTACCAGGATGCGGACTGTCATCAAGAGCTGCGACCTACGTAGACGGGCAGTAGTTTGTAGTGGCATCATTGCTGTGATGAGGGAGCAAGTAGATGTACGATGTGCTGACCGAATAAATGGACTTGAGACATATTGTGGTGAGAATGAAGGGTATGGTGCCTGTTGAAGCTGTAGTAATTAACCTGGTGTGGATTTCTAAAGCACGTATCCATGAACACCGATACTTCTTTCTCTGAGACTGGTGACTATGTTACAAGGAGCCTATAACAGGTTAATTTTACACTTTTAGGGTCGTTTATCTCCAGTCCAGGGGTCGAACGTCAGAATTCCTCTCAGAGCAGTAGATCCGTTTCTAAACAGTTAACCTTGTCTATTAGATCAAAGCGTGGTTGGTGACCGTAGTTGTAAACTACACCGAGGTGACAAAAGTCATGGGACAGCGATACGCACATGCACACAAGATATAAAAAGGCAGTGCATTGGTGAAACTGTCCTTTGCACTCAGGTGATTCACGTGAAAAGGTTTCCGACGTAATTGCGACCGTACTACGGGAATTAACACACTCTGAATTTGGAGTGGTAATTGGACCTAGACGCATGGGACGTTCCATTTCAAAAATCCTTTTAAAAAGGTTTCAGCATTCGGAGGTCCACAGTGTCAAGAGTGCGCCAAGAATACCGAAGTTCTGTCATTAACTGTCACCATATACAACGCAGTAGCCAACGGCCTTCACTTAACGCCCGAGAGCAGAAGCGTTTGCGTAAAGTTGTCAATGCTATCAGACAAGCAACACAGCTTGAAATAAGTGCAGAAATGAACGGGGGCGTAAGACAAACGTTTCCGTGAGGGCAATGCGGCGAAAATAGGCGTTAATGGGCTATGGCAGCAGACGATCAACACGAGTGCCTTTGCTAACAGCACGATATCGCCTGCAGCGACTCTCCCGGACTGGTCACTATATCGGTTGAACTTCAAACGACTGGAAAACCATGACCTGGTCAGATGAGTCCCAATTCCAGTTGGTAAGGGTTGATGGTAGGGTTCGAGTGAGGCACAAACTCTACGAAGCCATGGAACCAACTTGTCAACAAGGCACCGTGCAAGCTGGTAGTAACTCTGTAACGGTGTGGGCTGTGTTCATATTTAGTTGAACCGATCATTGACTAGAAACGGTTCTGTTCGGTTACTTTGAGACTATTTTCAGTCATTCATGCACTTCATGTTCCCAGACAACGATGGAATTTTCATTGCTCGCGTTTGTTTTGGAGAATACTCTGCACAGTTCCAGCGAATGGTTTGGCCAGCCAGATCGCCCGACGTCAATCCCGTCGAACATTTATTGGATATAATCGAGAGGTCAGTTCGTGGACAAAATCCTGCATCGGCAACACTTTCGCAGTTGTGGACTGGTATAGAGTTAGTAAGGTTCAATATTTCTGCAGGTGTCTTCCAACAGCTTATTGAATCCATGGTATGTCGAGTTGCTCCATTATGCCGGGCAAAACGAGGCCCGACACGATATTAGGAAGTATCCAAGCTGGCCGTTGTGGCCGAGCGGTTCTAGTCCGGAATCGCGCTGCTGCTACGGTCGCAGGTTCGAATCCTGCCTCGGGCATGGGTGTGTGTGCCGTCCTTAGGTTAGTTGGTTTAAGTAGTTCTAAGTCTAGTGGACTGATGACCTCAGATGTTAAGACCCATAGTGCTCAAAGCCATTTTTTGAAGTATTCCATTACTTATCACCTCAGAATGTTTCACTAACTATTTCGTACGGAGGGAAGGTTCGAGTCTGCCGATTATTTGCTCCTTCGACGACTGGAGCGAAATTTCGTAAAGTAGTTGATTGCCTAAGGCACGGAAGCTTGGAGTGCGTGATGGAAGTGCTTTCCCAACACCGATCAGCTATCAAGAGAAAAGCAGGTTGTTATCACTGTGACCAAGTAAAAAGGTCTGGCGTCAGGGCAGTGGGCGTACTCATACACCAGTCACTCCAGCAGCAAAATGGTACCAGTTGATCTGTGAAACAGTTTCACCACTCACCATATTGATCAAGTTGACTTCATGTATGTTTCTTTAGAAAAAAAATTGATGGATAAAACTGACGTTGAATGAAGAATATTAATGTGTGTTATAAGCGTTTTGGAGATTCGGGTAGTGCTGAATGACGGACAAAGTGGAATACCAGGGTTCCTTCTTTGCCTGGCCCTGTTACCGCGTAATATCGTTCGTTTCCTCTGAGGAGAACGCCTACTGCTAGTCAGCACAGCTTTTTTCTCTGTGCAAGAAATATTGTGTTTCCGTGCCGTGAAATTTTCACAGTTTTCAAAAATTTGTATCAACTGTGCGGTGCTAGTCTTAGACATTGACATCTAGAGTAATCCACATTCAAGGAGTATCAGTTTACTGTATTTCGCATTTGGCACTTTTTAGCACGTAGCTTTTTCCTTGGCGAGGAATTGGGCATTTTCCAAGTCGGCCTCTCGGGTTATATCGGTCATGTAAGAATTCTGGTGGAACTGATCCTTACTGTTCTTTATTATGCGTCCGAAAGAACAGACGCCAAGTATTCATATAACTCAATGGGCAATGGATCTACAGTCTTCAGTGCGATACACAATTACGTTCGACCTCTTGCGGGAATCTCAAAGGAGCGAGCATGGAGGACATGGACGGGAACTACGGTCAGTTGGCGCTAGGAGGGAGTGTGGGCTGGCCAGGGGACGTATCAAGATAGTGCAGTTGCGATAAACTCTGTGTCCGGGAGGCGCAGTGGTTAACACAACTGCCTAGTAAGCAAGAGATCCCGGACTTGAATGTCGGTCTGGCACCAATATCCACTCGTCGCCGCTGATTCTGCATAAAGTCCCGGTGCAGCTGATATCAATAGCTCCTTCCCTTTCCTATCCTTTCTCTCGCTCCACCGCTCCTTCCGCCTCCATGATTTCTGCCTCACCATTTATGGCTGTCCTATCCACCTCACTTCTACCCTCAAATACCTTGGCCTCACCCTCGACCGCCACCTCACCTGGACTCCCCATCTCCTTACCATCCAAAACAAAGCTCACAACAGACTCCACTTCCTGAAACTCCTGTCCGTCCGGGCATGGGATCTGCATCCTTCCACCATCCTTCACACCTACAAATCGTTGATCCACCCCATCCTCTGTTACGCCAGCATGGCTTGGATTTCCCCCCTCCCAGGTTCTATAAATCCCTCCAAATCCTCGAATGCCATGCACTCCGCCTCGCCTTCTGCATCCACCTTCTGTCCCCCACGCGCATCCTCTATGACCTCATCCCCTTCCCCCACCTTCTCCTTTTCCTTGAACACATCCTCACACTATATATTGTCCGCCGCATTTATCCGCCTCACCCCCTGGCGTCTCCTTCCCTCTCCTCCCCCAGCCCATTGTCGCGCATTTACCGTTGTGTCCCACCCTCTCTCCATCTCCATACCCTCTGCCTCCTTTCCCAACACAACTTCCACCATCTACCCCTCCCGGATGAGGAGCTACACCCTGACATCTACCCTTCCTTCCAACTCTAGCCCCATCTCCCTCCTGCCTCCTCCTCCTCAGGGCTCCCTCTCCTCCCCCTCCCTTCTCCTGAGCGGCTCTCCCCTCCTCCTCCCCCCTCCCTATCTTGTGCTCCCCTTCGGTGTCTCTGCACTCCCTCCTGCCTTGTCTTCCCTCTTCATCTCCCACCCCACGTGTCTCCTGCCTCTTGGCATACCTGCTCATGCCCCTCCTCTTTTCTTCTTGTCCCATCCCCTGCTGCACCTTGCTCTCTTCTCCTTTCCAAACCCTCCGGCCTCTCCATCGGCAGGTCCCACCTGGCAGTTTTATTCTTCATCATGTGTGCTCCAAGTGGGTTTAAAAGGTGCTGTTTTAGAGTGTTTTTAATAGTGTGGCCGACTAATAACCTGTGCGTGTGCCTGCAGTTTCTTCTTTGTGCTTTAAGAATCGCCAACTGTGTTTTTTTTTTTTTTTAACTTTATGTCGACTTTTTTAATTGTCCCCCCATGAACGTCTCCATGTCAGTGTATTTTTACCTCCATTATCTCCCCTTACTCTGTTTTATGTTCCTCTTTTTTGTCGCCTTATATGTAACGTTTTATTCTTGTGTTAGTTGTCTTTTCACTCGGCTGAAGAGCGGCGGATTGTGCTGCTGACAGCCCTCCCCTACCCATATGGGACAGGGCAATGAAATCAGAATAAAGAAAAAAAATCTCGCTCCACCTTCAATTTACGTAATCATCTCTATTTACCTATTCTGCATAAAAAACGACAATTAGAGGTCGAACCTAGAGCTAAGCAACCGCTCTACGATAAATGATGAATCTTTTCATTCTGATGTACTGTCCGAAATAGACTTCGCGCCTTCTACGGCACAGGAAGACGAGGATGTTGAATGTTTCTTGTGGGACGAAAAATTTTCCGAAGATAAAAAAACAGAAATCTGGATGCAATGTTTGGCTTGCTGTCTGCAGTCTATCTCGATCATGGTGGCGCAGAAAAGCATAACCGGTCGTGCCCTGAGGAAGGCCGTTGAAATTCGGCCGAAACGTGGGTTTTAGTTTATTAATGTTGTTAGTTTTTTAACAATGATGCGGCATAATACCCAGAAGAATTTTAATCACCAAGGAAAATTATGTTTGTGGTTTCTCCAAATAAAATAATCTAAGTTGCCCAGAAACCAGTATTGTGTTATCTAAATCTCATTACATTTTCCCTTCTGCCACATGTAATCTCTTATCCATCTTTTTTAACCCTCTGTTCTGTACAATGCGTCTGTTTCAGAACACCCTCCATTTGACATATCTTTTATTTCATTTCTTTTTAATGAGAAGAATACACGCAAATTATTGTTTCACAAGACAATGATTCATAGTTTGGATTCGTTTCGGTTTTGGGCATTTTAATCCTTCCAGCAATAAATTATGCTCACAAATGTAATTGGTAGTCTATAATAGCCCAATTTCCTCTTCAAATTTAAGCTCTCTGGATCAAATGCACTCAGATAACGAGGGATAAAGTTGAGTAAAATTGTGTTCATGCAAAAAATGTTACTTGCTGTATTTTTTTGGCAAAGTTATCAATCCACCTGCGTAAGCCTGCCAACTGGCTAAACAGAGGATTATTCAAATAACGCACGCCGTGAACACGACTGTTAACTGTGGCGTGCAGCAGCGGAACATGCCTGTGGAAGCAGAGGACGGCCAATCTCGGCCTCCCGACAGCCGGCAGACTTGTGATTGCCTCATTAGGCGACGCTTCCGTAACACGCTGCCGGCGAGGAATGAGGACAAGTTTACGTCTCTGCAAATCCCATTTCTGCAGGGCATTAGTCTGCAGAGATAGCTAATTAACGACGCGAATCAGACTCCGCCCGGTTCAGGTTGGGTGCTCACCGGAGCGTCGAAAATTAGCGTATGAAACGGACATGACATTTGGATTTACTTTTTTTTTTACCTATTCCTGCTAACACAGAACCATGTGTGCATTACATGAAATTCAGAAATTTCTCTATAATTATCCAAATGCCATAAACTCATCAAAGCTAATGAGATACTGCTTCTTCGAGGTGTGTTCAGAAAGTAGTTGTACAATGTTAACCGTATCTGTAGTGAGTTGCCAACTATCAAAAGGGTTTTAGTAGTATAGGCTATTAACTATTTTGTATAAATTGGGTCAGATAATTTGTACGGGGGGGGGGGGGGCGGCGGTTCAAGACTCTAAAATTGCCATTTTTTTTTTATATATAGACGAGTTTAGAGAAATGTCATGCCACAAGAAGCAAATTTTAAAGGTGACACAAAAACTTTTCATTTCCCAGAGAATTGATCGTTATCCGTGGGCGTATGAGAATTCTGTAATGAATAAAAATTCAGTACTCCAGATTCCCTGGGACGGGGGAGACAGGCAAGTGCCTCTCTCACCCCACCCTCCTCACACGCACGCACACACACACACACACACACACACACACGAGCGCGCGCACACGCACACGCAAACACGCAACTTGAGGACGTCTATGCTTACGAGTGGTGTAAGCGTGTCGAAGAAGTCTGACGATACCGAATAAGACCATGAAGGCGTTGAATATGACGAGCGTCGGTGGACGGCCCAGCACATCGCCAACCGCGTAAGATTTGGCTGGAAGGACATCCGCAACTAAGCTTCATAGTAGAATCAGATAACAAAATGCTTTTTGTAAATAGTTTTATTTGTTCAAAAGTGTTCAGTGTCCGGCGGCCACGTACTCGGACTTTTCGCTCTTTAACTATTCTGATCAACACTAAACTGACACACAATATTTTTAGCGCAACGCAATCTGACTTTCAATGATCCCTACAAAAGAATGGCCCTGACTAAAATTAACCTATACGTCTCACAAATAACTTACCTCACAAAAATCTTCGTTACTCGAACTAGCCGGCCGAAGTGGCCGTGCGGTAAAAGGCGCTGCAGTCTGGAACCGCAAGACCGCTACGGTCGCAGGTTCGAATCCTGCCTTGGGCATGGATGTTTGTGATGTCCTTAGGTTAGTTAGGTTTAACTAGTTCTAAGTTCTAGGGGACTAATGACCTCAGCAGTTGAGTCCCATAGTGCTCAGAGCCATTTGAACCATTTTACTCGAACTACTGCAATACAGCGAGCGCCACTATTGCGAGCTAAATAAAAGATTCAGACTACTGATAGGCATAGTTAGCAAATGGAAGATTTTGATAAAGAACAAACAATGTATTTACCTTAATAGTGATCAAAAGTATATATATATATATATATATATATATATATAATCAGTCCATGATATCCAATATTACAAATTTACTCTTTCTGATGGACACACGTCCAGATCGTCCGCTCTCAAAACTCCGCCATCTCTCTCTCTCCCCACATTCACCACTGCTGGCGGCTCACCTCCAACTGCGCAACGCTACGCGCTGTTAACAGCCAACTGCCCAACACTACAATAGCATATACTTCAACAACGCAAACCAACCACAGCCTTCACACAGCACAGTCAGTGATTTTCATATAGAGCGCTACATGGCGTTACCAACATAAAAACCTAAACAACCTACTTACACATTACATCAGTATTTACGTCATTTGCAGACTAGTAATTGTAACTATTACGAGTCACATGTTTTTAGGTTTGTTAGTACCTCCAAGTACTGTACATATGGTAAGAGTAAGCCATTAATGCTTCTTTCCCCGTGGGCAGCAGGTGTATAAGGTGTTTTAAGTGTGGAAGCGTGGACGCATAGGCGTAGTCAACTCGGTGGTGCAAATACGACCATGCAGAAAACATCAGGTAGTAAATTATGTGATATGTTTGCACGATGACTGTTCGATGCAGAAAAAAAGAACCAACACGCCGGTGTGTGTAAATATTAAGGTTCCACATAAAAATATATCTGTACATATACCCATTATATCCCGTATGACTGTCTCGTCACGCTACGACGTATTTATCACTAAATAAATCACGATGATGAAGGCACTTGCAATAAGGGGCGAAACGTTGGTTTTTTAAACAACACTACGATACAATCATAAACCCAGAAACTTTGTACTGAATACTGCATTTAGTGAGTCGGCGCAGTGGAGGTCACAAATAAGAAATGGTTACGTCTCTTGGGAGTTCCTTCCAGAGTTCGTCCACAAGGTAATGCCTCTCACTATCTGTTCCCGCCCTGTACTTTACTTGCCAAGTCTAACGTAACGTTATATGGGTCTAAAAAAGTTCAATGAACGAGGTCAAAAACAAAAAGAAAATACCAATATAAACACTCAACGTAACCTCCACTGGCGACAAACAACTATGGTTCCTCTGTAAATCTGCTAAAAACGTCATCGACAATTGCCTAGATGAAGGAAAACGACAGTTAGCGAATATTTCGTGAGATTTGCGGCAGACTGGGACGGGAACAGTGACTGCCTCCTTTTTGCGAGGACGCCTCTAGCCTCAACTCAGATTTTCATTATCAATGACATTTCTCCCTATTACTGTATCCTTTTATAGTCAGGCATATATCTTCATTTGTCATGGTATATTTATTACATCACCAGTTCAGCTTATTTTGAACGGTTTACACTAATCTTATTTCATGTGATTTTCATTAAATTCATCCCTATTGACTCCATCCAAGTCATATTATTGGTGTTTTCACTGTTATTAATTAGTACCAGGAACTATTAACGGTAGAAATGCAAAGTTCAAACGCAGTTCTCCGAGACAGGTCAAATGTGTATGTGAATTCCTAAGGGAGCGAACTGCTGAGGTCATGGGTCCCTAGACTTGCACACTACTTAAACTAACTTATGCTAGGAACAAAACACACACACACACACACACACACACACACACACACACACACACACACGTCCGAGGAAGGAATCGAACCTCCGGCTGGAGGGGCCGCGCAAGCCGTGACATGGCGCCTCAAACCGCGCGGCGAGAGATCAAATTTTAACCAACTTATGCAACTGCCAAGGTATCTTTACGAAAAGCACAAAAAGTAAAATTATTAAATGGCAATTTAGAAGTAAATTCTTTAAGCTTGGTATCTCGTGAATCGTGTATGTGTGTATGTGTGTGTGTGTGTGTGTGTGTGTGTGTGTGTGTGTGTGACATGCTCTCATCAATATGCTGTGATTAAAGAACGATTACTCTCTCTTATTGGTTCAAATGGCTCTGAGCACTATGGGTCATCATTCCCATAGAACTTAGAACTACTTAAACCTAACTAGCCTAAGGACATCACACACACCCCCATGCCCGAGGCAGGTTTCGAACCTGTGACCGTAGTGGCCGCGCGGTTCCAAACTGCAGCCCTTAGAACCGCTCGGCCACTCCGGTCGGCCTCTCTCTTACTATTAGTATATAAGACCAGTTTTAGAGAACAGAAAATACGAGGGTCGTTCAATTACGAATGCCCCACTTTTTTTAAGAAGTCATTAACACGCCTTTGTTGGTGGTTCAGATTTGATGTCTGTTCGGTGCACCGGTGAAGTTTAGAACCATTCTGGCAGATGGCAGAGCCGTAGTACAGCGTCAAAATTGCGTCTCACGTTACGAGCACCGCGCTGTTATTGAATCCTTGTGTGCACAAAAAGAAACTGTAGCGAACATCCATAAACGTTTGTGTGCAGTGTATGGCGATGCTGCAGTTGATAGGAGTACAGTTGGGCGATGAGTAAAGAAAATTACAGCCACAGGACACGCAGAAACAGAGTTCCATGATCAGCCAGGCTCGGGACGACACAGCCACTGATCCAGACATGCTAAGTCGTGCGGATGCCATTATTCGTGCCGACCGGCGCATCACAACACGACAATTGTCTCTACCGTTGTCGGTCAGCATTGGAAGTGCGTCTGCGATGATCGAGACTCTCAGATATTCAAAGAGGTGCTCACGATGGGTTCTACAAATGCTCACAGCGGACTACAAGATTCAAAGAAAGGCCATTTCATAGGAATTGGAGCGTTTTAAGACCGACGGAGAGGTCTTTCTGTCACGGATCGTTAAGGGGGACGAAAGCTGGGTGCACCATTTTGCGCCGGAAACAAAAAGCCAGTCCGTTCACGTCATAAGAAGAAGTTTAAGACAACACCCTCCGCCGGAGAAGTCATGGTGACAGTCTTCTGGGCTTGTTATGGCGTCATTCTCGTGGATGTCATGCCAGGAGGGTCAACCATCAATTCAGGGGCATACCTGAAGACTCTGAAAACTCGGAAAACGCTTCCGACGTGTTCGATCGGAAAAGAGTCTAGCAGAAATCTTACTCCAACACGATAATGCACGGCCACACACAAGTCTGAGAACCCGGGAACGCATAGATTGAGTTGGGCATCATTGCCTCATAAAAAAAGCTCTGAGCACTATGGCATTTAACTGCAGTGGTCATCAGTCCCCTAGAGCTTAGAACTACTTAAACCTAACTAACCTAAGGACATCACACACATCCATGTCCGAGGCAGGATTCGAACCTGCGACCGTAGCAATCGCGCGGTCCCAGACTGTAGCGCCTAGAACCGCTTGGCCACTCAGGCCGCCATCATTGCCTCATCCACACAACAGTCCAGACCTGGCCTCCTCGGACTTCCATCTCTTTGTGCCGCTTGAAGATTCTCTACGGGGAACGCACTTTGAAAATGAGTCAGTCATACAGTGAAAACATGGCTACGCCCAAAGGACATGAGCTTTTTCCAGCAGGCAATACATGCTCTTCCACAACATTGGCGTACGGCCGTAGAACGTGATGGAGACTACGTAGAAAAATAGGACATGGACAAGACATGTTGATGTATATTGTCCCAAATTCTGACCCTTAACAATAAAAATGTTCTGAGAAAAAAATGTGGCGCCTTACTTATTGAACGACCCTCGTATTTTGTAGTGGCATTGTGCAGCACATATGCAACATTTCACTTAAGAGCCATAAAGCTCCCCTGCCTCTTATTCTCAACAAAATAGATACAACTATCCACATAAAGACGAGCTGTTAATATTATCTAAAGGCACCACTGTTGAAATTAAAAGTGTAGCTGACCATAAGCTTTTTCCTTACTTTTTCCTTAATTATAAGGTTAACCTTAAAAATTCATTATGAAAGCTTTAAAACAATCTTAAGTAATAGGCAAGAAACAATGAATTTGGGAACGTGACCTAGTTGGAAAAAAGACCTAACCTTGCTCAGAGCTGGCAGAATGCAAACTGAACAAGTCTGTAGGAGGTATCCGTATTTAGTACTGTAAAAATGTTAACTTTATTTCCGATCTCCATAAAAAAGCCTTGATTTCATTTTCGAAGCCTCTTTCTCGGCAGACCTACATCGCGCTGCAACTCTACCAACAGAAACTGCTGAAGAAGATCAAAATAAACGTGCAGAGAGTTAAATATAGGCTTCGTGTTTACTTCGCAGCAATACCGCCATTTTCCACGAAATTGTTTTTTCCACAGAAGGCAATAAAGCTGTCTCAGGTAATAGTCCGCAAAGCTATTTTCGTAACATCAATATCGGAGTGAGCTGCGAGTCCCTGATCAAATTGGCTGCTCCATGAAGTGTATGAAATTGTGTGACGTCTGTCAGCTACTGCTGACTAGGATGTTCTCAACTGAAATACAAAATGGGAGTTAAAAGTGTCTTCTTTCGTTGAGTAGAGTTCAACGAGAACCAAATATAAGAGTGTAACAACAACAATTATAGCCACACACCAAAGCAACTGCAGGGGACAATATCGTTTCACCCCGTAAAAAGATGTTAAAGGCTTGAATCCTATTAGTCTGTAACATCAACCGAGCGAGTCCACTCGCATTCGAAAGGACGGCTGTTCAAATATCCGTTCGGCCATTTGGATCCAGGTTACCCATGGTTTCCTATATCTCTTAAGACAAATGGCAGGATACTTCGTCCGAAATTGATATGAACGATATCCTTTCCCCAATCCAAGTGTGTGCTCCAATTCTAAAGAATCTTCATCGACTATAATTGAAACGCTGACCTTCGCCCCTTCGTTGACTAGCACAATATGGTAGTACTCATTCATTTTTATATTCAACTACAGAAAATACTCTTATACAAAAATTCCAGCACAAGTTACTAAAAAGTAAGTCTGAAATTCACTAAACAATTTTTTGTTTGTTTTAGAGACATTACTGGCGGAAAAAATTTCTAGTGACATTGAAAGTTTTCCGCGGTCCATTTTTATATTCCACCAAGGAGAATACACACTGCAAATTTTTTCACCAATTTATTTAAAAGACACAGTTTGAAAAATTCACAAAACCAGTTGCCAATTTAATTTTTGTTCTTTTCATTCAATATATTTCTTATTTCTGACACATTTCTCAAAATTAATTGCATCACTTTTGGTCAGTATTAAGGAATTGGTGCAAGACACACACACACACACACACACACAAACTACTCCTGTACGTCGATGTTAAACGGAGCAAACATTTAACAGAAATCGATCATACTATCGCATTCCACAGCATCGTTTATTCCCCTGAAGCATTTACACAATGGAAGATGTAACCGCGTTGTTCGCAGACAGACACTGCAAACCCTATTCCACAAAATCTGTGGGTTAGCTCTGCTGGATAAAAGGTGTTTTTGGTCACTGAAAACGGAGAAATCAGTCGCTCTGGAATTCCTTTTACCGTTTTCCTGTCAACAGTTAGAGCTTCGGCTAGGGAAAATTGAAACAAAGAATATCAGGGTTGGAAGAGCTTGCACAATACTGCTGTCTCTGCTTACAGTGCGTCACCGCTATCACAATAACGATTATGTCCAAGGTGCTTCAGAACCACCATTGCACCTTCGTTCAATGGCTGCTTAGAGAAACACCTGCACCACACCAGTCTTCCACCATTCGCAAAGCGCTGAACAGAACTTTTTTTTTTTTCATTTAAAGAGGCCTTAGATCGTTCCAAGCTCTAAGTAGAGACTAAGAAAACCGCAGTCAAAGAAAATTCTGGCAGTCGGCATGTGGGGCGGCGGATGAGTTTGTAATAATAAACTAAAAAAAAATCTGATTGCTGTATAAACGCTTGCGTGTTGAATCAGTTTCTAGCTTTTAGAATGTTGTTATTGCTGTCTTTTGCCGTTATCAACACTGGCTCTCTATTTACTCCGTGACCCCCAGAAAGTGATTTAATAAAACTTGGAGCCAGTAAATAGATATCCTAGTGCCCACTTTACCTGAGAATGTTCTTATAGCTGCAGCTTATAGCTCTGAGGAATTAGGAGATTGTCCGGGATTTCTAATCAAAAACGGTTTTCCAAAATAGTTGAGTATATTCTGAAATTCACTAATAAAAACCACAAGTATCCCTACAACCTAACTAACAGAACAGTTCAGAGTCTAATGCGCTGATGTAACTATAAATGTCCGAATCAAATGTTAAAAAGAATGCTCGCCATAATTTGATGAGAGTATTTCATCAAACGCCACGCTAAATAATTGGTAGAATGTCTGTCCCGCGACGGCACGTGAAAATACGACAATACGCAAACTGAAGCTAGATAATGAAAATCATTCCAAAATTAACACTTCACATAAAATGTTTTCATGGTTCCGCATATCTCTAGTAACTTAATACGGCACCCGAGGCTGTTTGTAGCAGATACACTGATGCGACGCGACTACCGACCCAGATGGCGTGTCATTCAGTGTCTGGAGAGAACTGGGGCCTTGCTTCCTCGCGCAGTGTTCTTATATATAAAGCCGCGGTGCGGACGGCGAAGGGAACGCCTGATCTTTCCGGCTCTCCCGACTAGCCGCTGGGCTAGTAACGCACCACTTCAAGTTACATAATAATTTATAGCTTCTTTGGCTGATGGCCGAAGAAGCTCTTAATTTAAACGTGCATTCAGCACGCAGGTAAGTATTGATAATAAAATTTTGACGTGGCTAAGTTAAATACTTTGAGCGAGAGAATTAATTAAATTACACTGCACGCAGCAGATGAGCTCTGAACTGTCCCTTTTGAGATCCGCTATCGCTATAATTTTATAGGTATTAAAAAGAAACTTTACACATCTTCATAATCATAGCGGACCTCCAACCTATTTAAATCTAAACATCCTAGCCTTATTTACTAGCCTACTTAATCTATCTTGCTTCCTTCAGTTTTGAGATGAAAACCACAAAATCATGAATTTCCACTAAAGTCTTAATTTGTGAAATCCAAAGTACTGTTTTTATTAAATCATTATGAAAGATGAATCTAAATATAAATTTTGAAGTCTCTAGCTCTTTTCTGTTGCGCCAATGATTTTTCCAGAAAAACGTCCAAATCTCGGAAATGGCTGAAGTTATCGAACTGATATTTAACACACATTAATTTAATATTATTTCTGACATGCTAGAAAAGTTTTAGTTCATTTGCTTGATTTTTAAGGTATTGCGCAACATTTATGACGTCAGAGCTAGTTACAGCAGACTGGCTGGCACACAACGGAAACTGATGTGAATTTATTACAGCGTGAGTAGGCTGCTTCCCTACAGGCAGTCAAACAGTCTGTCTGTGTTCAGTCATGTCAGGAGGGTACCTAGTCCAGAAATGTCACATTTTTAGAGAGTTGGTTTCTCTGAAGATAAACCGTTAAAGCCAATGGCCTGAAGTGAATGCTGCCGGTAATGACCGCGCAAGCTCTAGGTAAAAGGGATGGCTGGAAACCGAGAGGTCGTGAAGTCGAATTCCTCCTTTAACACAACCTGCCTTTATCTCTCCACGATGTAAGGAATCACATGGAATGACACGTGGTTCGGATTCCACGTTCAACTGTAGGCTCTCTTTCCCCGGTTGAATATCAGAGGTAGATTAGGGGTACACAAATCGCTGAAGTAGCACCCAATTGGAAGACTTGCACCCGACCATTGAGCCACAGACTGTTACTACCATCGTAAACCGCACTAAAATGGCAGTGGCCGGTGTGATATTACGTATCGACACCACCCCATGGACATCAAGACGTAGGCAACAGAACAGCAAATTTACCTTTGACGCTTATAGCGGTCGCATGGGGTCTGGAGGATCCAATGGTGTGTGCCCGCTGAGCGACCCCTCCAGCGCCTCCGTACTACGACCGCTCTTTGTCGCCGTAATATAGGACGGCCTCCAGCAGCCACGCAGCCCACTTGCACTTGCAGCCTTATCACAATGACACCATGGTTCGTGCTTTGCACAGCGAGCCTCATCCTTGATATTAACGTATGAGGTGGACTCTAATCCTTGCTACCTTATTTGTAATGAGTCTTTGTACGTTCGGAGAACTGAAAGTTGAATACATCTTCTGCTCGTTGTCTGAAATTGGTCGCTAATCGTTTCCGCTGCTGTCCAGTCCTACGACGACAGTTGCAGCCTCACTCTGTGGCTCAAGTCTCCTTAACGTTGTGTACGAGCCGCGTGGAGTGGCCGCGCGGTTTGAGACGCCATGTCACGAATTGCGCGGCTCCTCCCCCCGGAGATTCGAGTCCTGCCCCGGGCATGGGTGTGTGTGTGTGTTGTCGTTAGTTTAAGTCGTATGTAAGTCTACGGACTGATGATGACCTCAGCAGGACTTGACTCACATTTGAACATTTTTTTCGTTGTGTACAAAGTTGTGCACAACAGCTAGAGCATCCGTAGAGCAAGTGTCGCCTCTAGGTTCGAGTTCAAGTCCTCCTTCTTCAATTGCATATAATACTCGTAAATACTATACTGCGACATCTGCTGAAACTCAAAACATAATTTGACTATTCCAGCAATGTCGTTATCATCATAGAACGACCACTGGGTGTACACAAACTCTTGTAAATCATTTTAGTCAACTTGGAAATTTGCCTTTAATATCTATACAATGGTGTCTGAAGAAGTTGGTAACGAATTGTTAACTTCTTTCATTCCATCGCATTGTTACTTACCAACATAAGGGCGCTGGCTTTAAAAGACCTTTTAAACAGAAAAAAAATTAAAAATCCTCCTGATAAAAACAACTGCTATCAAATTATTGAAGCGACGGGCACCAGTAAGACAGCCCGCCCGGCTAGCCGCGCTGTCTAACGCGCTGCTTCCCGAACGGCTGATTAGTGTCCGGCCAGCCCGTGGATGCTTATAAAGGCGGTTTTCCATCTGCCTCGGCGAATGTGGGCTGGTTCTCCTTATTCCGCCTCAGTTATACTATGTCGGCGATTGCTGCACAAACACTGTCCCCATGAACTCGTACACCGTAATTACTGTACCACGCAAACGTTTGGGGTTACACTCGTCTGGCAAGAGATGTTCCTGGAACAGGGAGGGTGGGGAGATCCACTGGGGCCGAACCGCACAATAACACAATGCAAAACCAGTAAGGCATAAATCGACAGCGAAACAGAATATGAATTGTGAAATAACATCGCATAACACCATCTAGTTCACGAGACAGCTAACGTGCAGCTTAGTTTTCTCTGATTAATTACAGGGTGATTCAAAAAGAATACCACAACTTTAAAAATGTGTATTTAATGAAAGAAACATAATATAACCTTCTGTTATACATCATTACAAAGAGTATTTAAAAAGGTTTTTTTTTTCACTCAAAAACAAGTTCAGAGATGTTCAATATGGCCCCCACCAGACACTCGAGCAATATCAACCCGATACTCCAACTCGTTCCACACTCTCTGTAGCATATCAGGCGTAACAGTTTGGGTAGCTGCTGTTATTTCTCGTTTCAAGTCATCAATGGTCGCTGGGAGAGGTGGCCGAAACACCATATCCTTAACATACCCCCATAAGAAAAAATCGCAGGGGGTAAGATCAGGGCTTCTTGGAGGCCAGTGATGAAGTGCTCTGTCACGGGCTGCGTGGCGGCCGATCCATCGCCTCGGGTAGTTGACGTTCAGGTAGTTACGGACAGATAAGTGCCAATGTGGTGGCGTTCCATCCTGCTGAAATATGAATTGTTGTGCTTCTTGTTCGAGCTGAGGGAACAGCCAATTCTCTAACATCTCCAGAGAGTGTGGAACGAGTAGGAGTATAGGGTTGATATTGCTCGAGTGTCTGGAGGGGGCCATATTGAACATCTCTGAACTTGTTTTTGAGTGAAAAAAAACCTTTTTAAATACTCTTTGTAATGATGTATAACAGAAGGTTATATTATGTTTCTTTCATTAAATACACATTTTTAAAGTTGTGGTATTCTTTTTGAATCACCCTGTACTTTCAGATGTCACATACGCATGACTGCTTTGGCCTCGAGGTTAAACCTTGTGGTTCACAAGCTAGAGGAGTTAAGTGCTAAGGCATTACGAAGTAGCCACCAATAATCTACTCAACAGACTTTTATTTTCAAATTACTTCTTTAAGTTGCTTTCAGATGTCAGACAATACGACTGCTTTGGCCTCGAGGTTAACGTTGTGTTTTACAAACAAGAGGAGGAAAATGCTAAGGCATTGCGAAAGAGGCATCACGAAGACACATCGTAATCTATTCACTGGAGTTGTATTTTTAAATCACGTCTTTAAGGACATATGAAGGGCTTATTTCAATGGTGGCAAGTCCATTTTTGTTCATTTTGAGATACAGAGTCCTAAAGTTAAATGAGCGCTGAAAAATCTGGAGTTGAAATATCAGAAATATTCAAGCATATGGCCTCTTGCTAGAGATGAACCTTTCTTTCTGTTTGTTTGGATCATTAATTTCAGAAGCATGATAGGCAGAAAAGTGGAGGTAATGGACTTTGACCACTATTAAAATAAGCCCTTCATATATAACATGGAAACAGATACGGTACACAGATTTCTCGAACTTTAACAGTGCTGTGGTCGGCATGGATAATCATCAAGAGCTGGCGTTTTGCTCTACGAAAAGTAGCTGCCACATCTGGCTTCATATTCGTCCACTCTTCATGTTCTTGCCGTCACAGGGTAACGAAGACCCTCTATTTCGGTGTCTGTCGCTTCCTTTGCCGGACTGTCTTCTGTCAGCTGGCTGGTGGCTCCCTGTGGAATTTAGTATTAATATGTTTTTCGTGTGTCTCACGTAAGGGAACCGTTTATGCTTGTACGTATACCATCAGGCGTCTTTATCTTAACATGTCAAGCTTTACGCATATCTCAAGAATTTTACTTCAGATGAAAATTTTCTGACTTGTTCCTCCTCGTGAGGATTGTGCAAATTTATTCTTTTATTGGGAGCTTTATGTTTCAATCTTTAATGTATTGCTTTGCATTGGGTTCTAAGTTTAACAGTTTTGTTTTATACACTGACTTCATCCAGGAGAGATTTTGTTTGGCCGTTCTGAGTAAAAAAGGGTCATCTGAAATTGTCATCGGGCAATCGACGGGTACGATTTTGATGTGGTCACCATAGGACTGTTGAAATTTTTAACGTATCGAGAATCCGATACATCGATATTTTAAAAAAAGCATCATTATCGGCACTAAATATAACGAGAAAAAGAAGACGGAAATATGTAGACGTTCCGGCAATAAAAATATCGGCTTCACATTTTAAATATACTGTGTTTTAGAGCTGCATATTTAACTACTGATTTACTGCTAGGTATTCTGTACATTAACAATCAGCAGCTTGCTTATCCCCCTTAGAGCAGAAAGGAAAGCAATGCACGTTCACGCTTGACGATAACTAATTTGCAGACAATAGTAACTGCTTGTAAGACGCACTCGGTTTTGTCACATATCAGATGTTTCCGGAACACTTCATGTCCACTTCTCTGTCTTCTTCATTTCTGCCAACGGCAGCGAGCTGGCAGTTGTAGTGTCAAAATTGCGTGGTGAAGCTAAACGTTGCAGTTTCTGTTGGTAGCGCCAAAGCACGATAACGTCAGCATTTCCCATCACACGTCTCCGTCTACTGCGAAGACCAACCGTGTCATTTAGATTTTTGTTCATCATTTTCAGCAACTGTTTTTGAAGAATGCCGATGTGAAGAAATTACACACCAGCTGCGATAAGAAATTTTTTTAACGCTACTGGTGAGCTATTTCTTCACATCGGAAATCTTTTTATTCTGTTTACACCACCATCCCCCCAGTGCCATCGGACTACTACATTTGTGCCACATATACTTCCTTCACACAATCAAAGAGGAAGATTGGACGCGCTGAAAGTTCAGAAAGTAGTAAGACGACTCCTAGGCAGTGAAAGTAAAATTATCCTCTACTACAATTTCAAAAGAACAACAAATATGTACCGAAAATTGTAAAAAAAAATAATATAAAATAAAAATATCGCACTCGATATTGCTATCTTGATATGGATATATTGACATATTGGTGGAGATAATACCGTTTGTTGTTATAATTACTTTTTGGAAGAAATATCGACATATAAAATTTCTCGGGAATACATCGATATATCGATATTTTGTCAGCAGCCCTAGTGGTTCAAATGGCTCTGAGCACTATGAGACTTAACTTCTGAGGTCATCAGTCGCCTAGAACTTAGAACTACTTAAACCTAACTAACCTAACGATATCACACACATCCATGCCCGAGGCAGGATTCGAACCTGCGACCGTAGCGGTCGCGCGGCTCCAGACTGCAGGGCCTAGAACCGTTCGGCCACTCCGGTCGACCCAGCAGCCCTAGTCACCCTAGTAGAACTTTTGATCAACAGTGCTCTGTACATTAATCACTAACGAGAGTTATAGGCGAAAAGTTTCTGATATCCCTACAGCAGAATTAATGTACTGTTGTTGCTAAGTCGAGAATCCATGGCGGACCCCTAGTCAGTCAAGAGCACAGTATCTTTAAACTTCTGAGTGAAACCCATGGGAACTGAAAGCTTCTTAATGCAAGTGCCACGTTCCCAATGACCCCCCTCCCCCTAAGTATCAGTAGTCTTTGGTTTAGAGATGAATGAAAACAACTTGAAGGTCAAAAATCGACTTCTGAAATAGGTAGTGCACTGACAAAGCAAGTTTAACATTTAATGATGCCTGGGGAGGCATAAGTGCCAACGTGCGCTGTGATTGGTCGACAAAGCTCGCTCCGCGCATGCGTAAAAGATTTCAGCGCATCTAGCGGCGTGAGCCGGCGCACAGACGACCCCCGTATTGTTGCGAAACAGTCGATCAGAGAAGCCGCATTCTCCGGCACTAAACTGTGTATGCGTTCTCACTTAGTAACCGCAAAGGCTGCTTGGGAATACGACGTGAAGTAAAAGTACACATGCTTCTCTCACGAAAAAAGAAATAGTGGTGAATTTGATTTTCACATTTTTGTTACATAATTTTACTCATTATTTTACACGATTTGGTGAAAGGTGGCTGCGGACACCCTAGAAAGAGCCGGCGGACCCCCAAGGGGTCCGCGGATCACACGTTGGGAAGCCCTGTTTTAGTCTATACTACCACCTCTAAATGTTGCATACCCTTAGCAACAATAGTACCGGTACATGTATTCCATTGTCGGCGGTATCAGAATGATTTTCGCATGTAATTACCGATTAGTACGTTCCACTCTTACCTCAAGCTGATACATTTATCCGTTTGCACCATCCTTGAAAGTCTGTAACATCATCACGGAATCACCCTGTATATACATACATTTACAGGAGCCGGCGCCTATAACGTTGACAGCACGTACAAGTATTCTTCGTGTCTGAATGTTTTCTTAATATATCTCCTTGGATCTTATTTTATCCCTAATGGATGTTACGAGAAACGCGCGAGTTTAGAAAATAAAATGATGCATGGGCAAGCACCGCAATTAACCACTTTCAGTAACATTTATTGATGCTGTTACTGGTTTCTAGTAACTAACTTCATCTTCAGATTGCGTACATATCACAGTTTCAGTTCTGACGTCCTCCAAAGCATAAACGCAATAGTACAATGGTGAATGGATACCATCACGATGTTTGATTTTCAAAATTTATTCCTTTCTTAGCGGAGCAACTGGTAAAGAGCCTTACAACTTGGTTGGTCTAACTGTTAGAAGGAACGATCAAAAACTAAGCAGGTCAAGTGTTGATAATGAAGCTCATGCTACAAAGAGACGATGAAATGCGTGTTGATGGAGAATCGCAGTCCATTTCACAAGCTACCTACTTCACAATTTGCCGAATGAGTCTCTCTTTAATTCAGCCTAGCTTGTGAGCACTTCATTGTAACTTACCGATGCGTCACAATATAATGCCTCATAGGACTCTTAAGCTAGAAAAATCTTGGTCATGAAGATACCACGAGAACATACGCGAATGAAAGTTAGTCCACGTAGTAAATGCTAATATATGATTGATTGTACCGCTCTTAGATGTAAATTCGAAAGAACTCATTCCCATCCTTTTCTTTTTACCGTTCATACGACGACAAAGCTACGGCTGTAATAATAAAGAAACAAAAGTGGCTGGAGAAAGAGACAGATGAATAAAGACTACATTCAGAGTACGACAGCAAGCTGCAAAATGTACATATTAAAAAGACAAATTCTGGCATTTCAGAGGGGTTGTCAAACATGAGTATCTGTACCAACAGGAATATCGAAGATATAACACACGAACTATAGAAAAATCACGACGATCCTGTGGGTAAAATGTTTAACATGATATTGACTTACGTAACATCTTCGGTAGATCAAGGAGTTATATTTAAAGCCAGTAAACACAACCAAGTAAATAAATAAATATAATGAATTGCCTCTTAAGGACACTTCTGAAGAATGAAACAAGAATTGATGCTAAAGAAAGATATGTAATTTCCACGGAAAGGAAAAGAGTAAACATGGGAAGGGCGATGGTAAGCATGCTGGCAACAAGTCGTCCGACAAGGTGACCTCAGAGTCAATGGAATAGTCTTCAGGGAAACACAGGAAAAGCAAAAGGATTTCGTCGGCAATAACAAGGGCAAAGGTGAACGGGATTATAAAAGTACACTCGCAGGCAACAAAACAACGAATCAAACAGGGCTTGGACGTTAATGTGTCGTCATCATCAAGGTCATTCGATGAGGTTGACCGTAACCACCGGACGACACGAACGTTGAAGGATAATAATTCTCAGTTTGGTGTGATTAATAACTTTAGTACGACAGTTTCTGGGGAAATAGGTGTAAAGTGACGCACTGGGTTTCACTTTTTTCTGTTTTTAGCACTTTGTTATTTTCGTGCCGTTTTATGAGGGGCGTTCAATAAGTAATTCAACACTTTTTTTCTCCGCCAGTTTC